>NC_134838.1:48825479-49125479 GCF_965363235.1 Mytilus galloprovincialis
ATAACAACCATTTTGGAATATAACCTTTCCGACCTTCATTTAGGGCTCCCTTCTTTTGAAAAATAATAGACCTATTCATATCTACATATTTTCATTATTCACAAACAGTTACACCTCGTAAGGCTCAACATTGTGTATTGTCAACATTTCCTGAAAACTTAAGACACTCTTTTTTCCATGTGAAGTGTTTTATAACTGATTTAGCAGAAAAGGATTGTGAATATGGTATCTTCGGTTTCTTTTTATCCCACTCAGACTCTGTAAAGTGCGATTTCCCGCCACTTTTTGTGACAACTTGTACGACATCATCCATATCCTCACCACTTTCTTCAATGTCGGTTATTGACATCAAGACAGGCGGACGTTTTATACTATCACTCTGACTTTTTTTCAGCATTGTCTTGCCATTTTTATTTATAGTCTTTGTGTTGTGGGATATACTGTGTTGTTCTGGAACATTTGAATTATTCGTTACCAAAGAGCTACTTTGAGCATTGGCTTTACTACTGTTTGGACTCATTTGAGATGGCGCTGGAGATGGGGGATTCTCAATTTCAGTTTTAGTAAACAATAATTTCGTCTTTGAAGGTGGTATAGAGAACGATTTTATGTATTTTGTTGTCAATTCTTTGGTCGATTTTGGCGGCTGTCTTCTCAGTGTATTCATTAACGCTGGTCGACTACTACTTTTGGGGTTAAATGTGCTATAATCTTGATTATGTGTATCTGTTTCTTCATTGGTTGAAAACCTTGTAGAAGATGGCATTGCAGGAATTGCAATTATTTTTTCCCTGTCTGACTTCTTTGGATCTATCGTTCTGCAAGCATCGATTAAATAAAATGGAATAACTATTGCTGCAATAACTGCACCAACTAAGGCAATATACCAGCATAGTGATATGGTGTTGTTCCCAGATTTTATGTCATTCTTATAAATCATCAGGCATGCTGTCACAAAAGCTACTGTAAAAAAAGGAGAATTAATCAATTGTGGTGTAAAGGGCTTAGGCTACTACTGTTACTGTCGAAAACTTAAAAAAAATCTTACAGAAATTCAACAAAAAAACTAATTTTATAGAAATTTAACATATTATGATACAAACTTCTATGTCGGAGGTTTATCGTTCATTGTTGTTTGCTGTCTTCCAGAAATACGGTCAATTAAACAAATGTGAAATAGGTCAATAAATTTTATAGAATGTAAGTAAAATTAGCGAAATTTGCATTTTTTGCGTTATCTCGAAAATTTCCATTTGAACAATATGAAAATTAAGGGGATATATAAGATTCATGTTTGATTTCTAAATTATTTTAGTGTTGGTGATGTTTGAATTTACATTTACCATGATAAATACGATTTTGCACTTATGACTTCTGTGTCGTTTAGACCGTTCAGTTATTTACATTACATATAGAGATTTATTGACTAACTCGAGGCCCCACTGAAATGTTCATTTCATCAGAAAGGAAATATTTACCGTACTACCATATGTATCAACTAACTTTAAACTTTTGGCCGAATTTTCGGGAAAACATAATATTAGTTCCCTTATCCGTAGCCACAGAATCGACCTAAACTTCACTATTTGATACATTATATGCTATGATATTCACTAGAATGGCAAAAGTTCCATACGAGGATGAAATTAAATAGACCTATACAAATCCAATTGCACGAGTTTACTATCTATTTACAAAAACTGAAAATGCTGATAACATGCGCAACCCATGTCAATCTAACAAAAGAGTGAAATTGAACGCTGCATACGGACCATAAATGAGAACTATTGCAGGATAGTTTTAAACAAAATTTAACCGATATATATTTTATATAGATTGCAACGAGTTCATTTCATAAAAATCCGAAAATGTTTTATAGAGAATGCTTTTGTCGTTTTCTTAGTTTGCATCACTTGAGTGACTAAATATATATATAAAAAATATAACGATATCTTTTTTACCCAGCAAATATCGATCAATAAAAAAATCGACGAATCAAAGAGAGGGTTTTTTTTTTGGTTTTTTGGTTTTTTTTTTTGCATCTGTTGGTTACTTCATTTATATGACTCAATTGGGTATATAAGTATCGAATCTAGGGAGAGTTGCGAGAGTCAGTGGAACATGGTTTTTCTACCCGCAAATTTAATTAAAAGGTTTGGATGATAATTACGATATTAAATACGCAGTGGCGGATCCAAGGGGGGGGGGGGGGTCCGGGGGTTGGAACCCCCCTTTTTTTGGACGATCAATGCATTTGAATGGGAGCATATAGTTGGAACCCCTCCCCCCTTTACTCTGGGTTGGGACCCCCCTTTTAAAATGGCTGGATCCGCCACTGATACGCAGGCCATTCTCGTATTATTCTTTTCAAGGTGGAATCGATATGGATACTACTTTACTTGACTTTCAATCACTTGAAACATTTTTTATATTCCATGTTTCTCAAACTTATATCCTTAATCACAATCCAACAGCACAATGTTTATTAGTAACGTTACCGACAAGAATACATGTATGCTTTATGAATGTTCATTGAATATTCAAGTTATTATAAATGAAAATATATAATTTCTTCAACATACGTCAGAGGTTTAATTAAATGATTGTATTTACCCAGTTGTGTGTATTCCGGTTCATTCAACCTAGCCAACATTTTGAAATTTAGGTATAAAATTGTATGAAAAAATGTTGGCATAGGTTGAATAATTTGTAATAGATTAAGTGTTATAAAAACATAAATTAATTAGGGGCTAATCAATTTACAACCAGTTTAAACCTACCGTTAAAGTGTACTCAATCATTATTATATACAAAATCTTTTACAAGTACAAGTGAAAATGTAGATATAATTGTGTGTGTTGAGGATCTCTATTTCATATAGAAATTAGTTTAAAATTAATATAATGAAATAATGAGGGAAAAAAAAATAATTTTATGGATTTTTATTAAAGGAACAATCATCTATTCATATTAAATATCTGTCAGTGTCATTCTCATGAGTAATATAAAATATATGATCAAAATATTAAATTTTATACAAAACAGTTTTCTTCAAATACAATGACTTAATACACTATTGAAACTCGTGTATTTAATAAATACTGACTCGTGTAAAATATCTATTATAAATGGTCACTATTACAAATGTAATTCCAACACATACATAGAAGTAGACAAATTTCACTAATATGATTGTCTCAAAAGTCATACTATATTTATAGATTATCGGTGATCATTTCAACGAGATTGATTTTCTCGCTTGAGCCGGGACGGCGAAAGCGAGAAAGGCAATCGAGTTGAGATGAAATTATAATCTTTTTATCGCTATTTTACCTATGACAACGTTGTCAATTTCATGTCAATTTCGTTAGCAACACCACGTGCATGCTTAGTTTCTAGCGATAACTTTCCATCTTAAAGTCATAATTAAAGAAACGAGTGACTGGTGAAAAATAATGTTTATCCAATTCTTGAACCAATGCATGTATATATCATAAACTTAGTCCTCTGTACACGATTTTATCATTTTTTACGCACGTATATCGTATAATCGTCATTTTTTTTCTCTCTGTCTGTTATGATTTAACAAATATGGCTACTCATTAAATGCCGTGTTTTGAAGCCGAAGTTTACCGATTGTCACCTTATAGTAAATAATAAACAAAAAGCATGGGTATTTAGCACGTGTTTAACATATACAATCAGGTAATTGTTTATTTTAAATACAGATTCATGCGTATTGCTATCACCGGAATTTTACGAGGAGGGTCAAGCTTAGGTCACTTTGCATACGGAAAATATGTCGGCGAATTGCTTCCTGGCAGCAAGCAATTTAAAAAAAGTAAATTTCTTCTAAATGTGAACGTATTAAAGAATTTTCCTAAGAAAAAAGTATATGTACATAAGTTGAATAATGAAAACTATCCATTTAGTTTTTAAAAAACATATGCATATTTTTTTTTAATTTGAGGTTTCATATGACTTTAAGCGAGTGGCATGATATGAAAATTATCACAAAAAAAGATCAAAGGAAAAAGGTACAAAATAGCGATAAAATATGATATGATGCTGCATCTGCACAATCAACTGGTGTCATGTTATCCTTTGGTCTCTTCGGAAAGTTTCACAAAGATATCTCAGGAGTAAGACAGGTTTTACGGTATATTCTAGTCCTTAGTGGGTTTCACAAAGTGGTCCTTTTTGACATTTTCTAAAGTTGGTCACAAAGTAAGGACTTTTTTTTAGTAATTTGTCAAATTATCTTATTAATGTCTAAATTATCAATTCGGATGATGAAGTTCCAAATAAGAGACACAAAATGTAACCATAAATCACACAACACAATATAATAAACAAAAACAAACACAGAGTACTTTAATGTTTAAACTAAAAAAAAAGTAAATTAAGGGTGTACTGTCCAACTGGAAAGTCGCTGCCTTAAAATGAACCAAAAAATCATTCTATTTAATATTTGTTTTTTAATTTTATATTGCAAAATTAATTTGATTATAAAAAAATCTGTTAAAGTATCATGGTATATTTGTATATTTTGTTGCTTGTTGAAGTATGTTACATATTAAATACAACAAAATAATGAACAAAAATTATCATACAAATTTGCACCAATGAAATAGCTTTTTAACTCTTGTTTTCTTAAGTATTGTTATATTTTAAAAGTGTTTAATTTCAGAAATTTTTTTATTATGAGTTTTATATTTTTTCAACAAAATTTCGCTAGTATCAAGGGTTCTATTTAACCATTTTTGTCCTTTTAGAAATTTTTTAATTATTCATTTTTTACTACAACACAATTTGCAAATGCTTTATTTTAGTTTCTAAATTTTCAAAGAGTAAAATTTTAATGCTTAAATATACTGACTGTATTTTACCTTTTATTTAATGAATGGCTATTATTTATTTTGAATTTATTGAACCATAAAACTAATTTTTGACTCTTCACATTGAATAATCCGCGAAGCGGATTATGTAAAATGTGAAGAGTCAAAAATTAGTTTTATGGTTCAATAAAATCAAAATAAATTATTGCCATTCATTATAAATAAATTTCTATCAAAAATAAGGCTCAAAGAACTTTTTATATTATATATATTAACAATAACAACGTACACACATGTCGGCGTATGAATACACAACGTCAGAGTGGGCGTGTCGCCATCAAAATTGGCAACATTGAAAATAAAACTAATAATTTTAACCAATCAGAAGACAGTTAATACACCAAATTTATTTATTAATTAATAATTGCTATAACAACACCTATTGTGTTTTGTTTGTAGGCATAGGTTGAATATATTTTTATCAAATGTTGGCATAGGTTGAAGACACCATTTTGTCTGTTTGTTTTGTTCACACATTGTTATCAATGAAAATTTATGCGACTGTAATACAAGTGAGAGGTTTAGCAAACTATAAAACCAGGTTTTATCCACCATTTTCTACTTAAGAAACTTTACGCGCCAAAGTCAGGAATATGACGGTTGTTAAGTTTTTGAGTTTTGGTTTTGCTATTTGATTAGGAACTTTCCGTTATGAATTTTCCTAGAAGTTCAGTATTTTTGTGATTTTACTTTTCACATTCAAGTTTCTACGTCATAAAAAGTAACCAATATCTAATACTAAATGTATGTACATGCATATAACGGCAAACCACAGTTATTTTTTCCAAGGGACCAACACGATCGCTATATATATACCTCAAATGTATCATCTCAAATTAGGTTTTTCCCAAAATCATTTGTATCTTAGTATGTGTATATTTCAATATTATTATTATAAACTGACCTGCTAAAATTGCCAGAACAACTGTCGTATATTTGATTGCTCTCGCCTTCTTCCATTGATTTGTCCAAAATATTGTTAATGCAGACATCACGACAAACAAAATGTAGAATGATAGTCCTAGACATGACACAATCTCAACTGTTTTGTGGTTGGCTGAAACAGAAATACAAAAAAAAGCCAATAGCACATAGTCCTATAAAAAAAAAGAATTATAAGAATGGATATGATATTGCCAACGTACGATACCGTCTGGCGCACGATCCCGTGTTTATATGACTACTTTTAATTTGGAAACCAAAGGATCCGGGAGTTAAATATTAGTAATTGTTCGTGAGCAATGAAAACAGACAGAACCTAATCAGAACAGGTAATGCAGACTGAGTTCAACTTGGCATGTGGGAGTTGCAACCTCCAAGTTTTATATTTGAAAATATTGTGATAATATGAACACATTCTCATTGAAACCTGAATTGAGACCGTCGATATTAGTTAACTTACGAGATTTAAGATACTCCGGCCACAAAGCACAAGTTACTTACGAGATTTGAGATAGTCCGGCCACAAAGCACAAGTATCACTACCACCATTTATATAACATATTTGCCAAAGTCCATCACTTCCACTTTCGTGAGTAGACCATTTTGGAATGGAGAATGCCACAATATATAAAATAAGTCCAATGGCAGAAAACAAAAAAAATGCAATGCGCAGTTTTTTATAAGTTGAAGCCATGTTTTCGGCTAGTAACAACTGACAGATAGTTTGTTAATAATTATGTAAGTCGTCCGATTTCTCCTTCAATCCATGATTTTTCATCGATTTGCATATACTACAATATGTCTCTTCTCTGTTTCTCTACAAACAAAAAAAATTGGACTTATGGGAAATAACAGATAATCCAATTGTTCTTTTGTTATTGCTTTGTTAAGCATTACTTCACCCATAGATATATATCTATGCTTCACCAAACAATTTAATTAAAACTGCGAACACTATACCAAATATTTTAAAACTGCGAACATTATACAGTACTTACATAAAAAAAACAAAATATTCACTGTTTAGGCACTATCAGGTTTCATAAATGATATTTCTTTCGACGTGCGCTGTCAACAAAGGCGGACTTTCGATCAAAAATCTTAAGTAATATAATGTATCGTTATTAATTATGCAAACATATAAATAAATTATACCTCAACCTGCTTGCGCATTCAGTTTGCGGTATTTGTCACTATTTCTCCAAAATCCACTGTGTCGACCATTCTTATATTCAATATTGTTGTGAAAGTTTTATGTAGCAAGATCTCTTTCTGTTTCTTAATATTGCCATGATCCGATAAAAAATGATAACCTCATTTATTAAATATTGTTTATCGCATCAATTTTCTGTATGGATTTTAATAATGGAATACAAGTCTTTTTTGATTGAATAAGGTTGGTCAATATATGTATAAAAAAAAACTTTTTCCTTTGATCAGTATCGTCTCCGGTATTATTTTTGCTATTGATTTTGTCACAAAAACAGCTATTGTTTGAAATTATTCTCGCCTAATCAGTTTGCGACCACTATATATATACAATCTGTCCTACTCGCTTGTTTTTCTTGCTGATAAAGTCAGTATAAAAATAAAAAATGCCATTGCGTTATATACGAATATTCATGTATTATTTAAAAAATAATGAAAACAATAATGAATCAGCATGAAAGTTAAATGTAATTTGAGGTTATTGAAAAAATCAAATCTCAACCTATATATATATAAAGGACGACATCAAACGTACTTTGCTTAATCTATCCACATACCAAATGTTGTTGACTTATCCCTATGGTAACAGAAGACGAGTACAGTTACATGTAAAGGTGTCAGACCACCAATTACTTCCTCCAATTTAGAACATAGGCCTACCCGGACAAAAAATAGTGCATTTGATGTCATTCTTTACTTAAACTAACAAACAAATTGGCAGAAATGAAACTTTTGGTGAAAGGGAAATATATCAAGACCATTTTTAGCCAAAATTTACTTGTCTACGAGTTTGCATTCAACATTGAGGATTTATGCACTCCATAGTATACTAATTTAAGATTTCCAGAAAACCAGGGGTTATTTTTAGTGTTACCTCTATTCGGGAGACCTCTTCTTTCTTATATGATTTTAAACGTATGTTGAAAATTGGCATGTAGTAAGCTGATACATGTACAATTCAGGATATACCTGGTTTCTATGAAGTTAAACTTAAGGTAAAGTATTTAGAAAGCTGTGAAAATTTGCAAAATTTGGTTGAACAGATAGGGACTTTTAATTGGTGGTCTGACACCTTTAAAACAAACCTGATCACTGGAGACTGATCTTTGAAGTCAAAGCCATATGACAAACATCAGACTGACATTTACCCAAAACAATGTGGAACAAATACTGTTGACATGAAAAGCTACTGAGGAAAAGACCTCATACTGAGAACAACTAATTTGATTACTTTAGTATATAAAAGAGGCCATTGCACTGACAATGAATTGCTGTGAAGGTATTTCTATCATCTACCTCCATAGTCATACCATGTGTTGTCATCCTAGGTGAGAACGAGGGAAAGATGTTTAAGCTCATATTTGCCATTTGTCAATATCATATTTACTCTTGAAATATAACATCTACAAATATAAAGTCAAGCAAGACAAAAAATGTTAATTCCAAGCAATAAACAGCCAGACTATGCTGATGATTTAGCACTTTTATCCCATACCGAGGACCATGTGCAAGAGAAGACCAAATAACTAATAGAAACAGCTGAAGATCACTTAAGATCAATGCCAAAAAGACAAAGTTAATGTACCTCAATACAGAGAGACAACCTGTCATATTTATAGAAGGTAAACAGCTGGAAACAGTGGATTCATTTAACTATCTAGGCAGTTGTATAACAACAGAAGGTGGTGCTGAAAGAGATATTAAGATCAGAATAGGAAAAGCTAGATCCGCATTCATTAGATTAGGCAACATCTGGAAACAACAGCCATTCAAAGAAGTCCAAGCTCAGACTCTATAACAGCTATGTACTTTCTGTACTCCTATATGGCTCAGTGTGCTGGAGAATGACTGAGAAAGGTATCAACAGACTCTCCAGCTTCAATAACAGATGTCTAGGGAAGATAATGAAAATATTCTGGCCAAACAAAATCTCCAATAAAGACCTACGTGAGATGACCAGTACCAAGGACATGGAGACTTTGCTAATATAAAAAAGATGGAGGTGGCTTGGTCATGTTATACGCAAACCATGTGATGACATGACCAAGGTAGCCCTTAGATGGACACCAGAGGGGAAAAGAAAAAGAGGCCAACCTAAAACAACATAGAGACGCACCATAGAAAATGAGCTAAAGGAAAGAGGATATACCTAAGGCACAGTGGGAAGAAAAGCGAAAAACCGAGAAGAGTGGAGGAAACTTGTCCTTGTGCCATGTGCCATAAGGCATAGCAAGTAATAAGTAAGTAAGTAATAAACAGCCATACTATCCAGTGTAAAGCCGAAACCAAAAATGTAAAATGTAAACGGAAAACAAACTTAAATTCAAATTGGACATGATTTCAAGGTTCTATTCCAAAAACTAAGATTAGGTAATTTGGATACCAGTTTCATTACTAAGTTTACTGAAATATTTTAATATTGGCATCAACTTATCACGAAACTGTGCAGAGCTTTCTTCTGTTTTCTGCAATAGGACCTTTTTTATATATTGTGGCATTCACCATTTCAAAAATGGTCTACTCACGAAAGTGGAAATGATGGACGTTGGTAGATATATTATATAAATAGACTTATCCAGGAAACTACTCATACCTAAAGTCGAAGTAAAAAACTCTTGCTTGCACCATTGGTGAGTCAAATTTGAACTTTATACCATTTTGGGTGGTAATGTTGAGTAGTTTAGAAATTCTTGTAGAATATTGTATCAAACGTTTTAATGTGTGGTTTAAATTTTGCGGTTCTCTCTATGTCACAAGCAAATAAAAAGCATTGTTTATGTAAAATGTTGTATCATGAACTAGGAGTTTTGTAAATATAAAATTATGTTTCAAGGTAACGAAAAGTTTAAAATCATGTGAAATTTTCAGTTTTTATGAGTTTTAGTTCTTTAAGTCCATTTTTCGTCGGAATGCCTGCAACTCAAACCTAACTAGGGTAATCTATATATATATACGTCTGGCGAATTTGCTACCTTTTGTTAGCTATCATTCGCGTGTTTCTCTGTCCTATATGTTCTCCCATTTATTTGTAAGTAGTCCTGTCATGTTATGTTGTCATTTTAATGTAATATTTAGCATTGCCATAAAGCGGTAGGTTTGGCATGCCACAATACCAGGTTCAACCCACCATTTTTTCTTAAATTGTCCTGAACCAAGTCAGGGAAATGGCCATTGTTATATCATAGTTCGTTTATATGTGTGTTACATTTTAATGTAGTGTTTATGTTGTGTCGTTGTTCTCCTCTTATATTTGATGTGTTTCCCTCAGTTTTAGTTTGTAACCCGGATTTGGGTTTTTTCTCTATCGATTTACGAGTTTCGAACAGCGGTATACTATTGTTGCTTTTATTTAAATATTATGGCTGTTGCACTCTTTGGTCAGGTAATAAATTAGGTAAAAGAAAAAATATATAAACAAGTTGAAGCCTAAATAAAAGTAAAGATATCTGTAAAGGAAGGAATTAAACGGTTTGAATATTCATTTTGAAGTTTTTATAAATAAAATTATTTATTAACATCATTTTGCAATTCTTTTTAAAATTTTGCAAAATAAGTTAGAATAACAAAATACTACACTCATTAATTGATCAGTTTAGAAACGGTCTTCATGGTCGTCTCTTATAGCTTACATTCACTTCATTTGAAATTTGGTGGATAGTTGGCTCATTGACAATCATACTGCAACTCCTTATTTTTATATTTTTAAAATCAGAAATAAAAAAAGAGCGACGACAACTGCCCTAGATATGTTTAACTAACAATTTGATTGTTCATATTGACATAATAACTGATGTGACATCCTGGCTTAGTTTAGATTGGTACTAAATGAAAGCAGAATGTCTTCAATAAATTCATTTTCGCATTTATACATCACTTGATTCATTTATCTGAGGTCAATCTATCACGGGTCAAAGTCAAAAAAGTCATGTAGTCAATTTGATATGGCAGATCTTTAATTTTTTTTTAAATTTTATAGATGTGGCACAATTTAGAACAATATTATACAAAAGCACCCGTACTGTTATCCTCTAGACGTCTTCGCCATTCTTTTGCTGTCACTATGACACACATCTCGCATGTCCTTTACTTCAGACAGAAAAACATATAAAATATAAAAAAAGAAAAGAAAATTGATATAATATGAATATAAAATATTTAGCAATGAAATTATATAAAATGTGTTTCATTTGTAATATTGAGCTTTGATATAATAGTAAATTCGGTTAATATATATTATACATCTGATGTGTCAACTATTCTTTAATTTCAATTAATGCTAATCTTTTAAACATTGGAAACTAAATTGTAATTATTTGGAACTTAATATTGGAACCTTTTCTATTAAGGCAGAGTTAACAGAATATTAAAGACGTTCATATAATAATGTCTTTGCTTTGAAATAACAACATAAAGCCCCAAAAACAATTACAAGACCTAAACATGAGGTTTTAATAAATAACAAGAGTGCATACGCAGAAATGTCTCGACTGTTTTACCTATAATTGAATTCATGTTGAAAGTCTTTAATATGAAGGTTTTTCTACTAATATTACATAAACTTAACAGTATCAATGTAGTCTCTTGAACACATCTTTTATCATTTCAAAACTATATAATTTTCTATGTAGTCATAAAAATCTACGAATTAAGCAGTTTATCAACATCAGCCTACAGTTTGTCATTCTTGAGTCAATTTTTCAAAACAGCTAGTCAAGCTGTAATTTTTGTAATACCACTATTGCGATCCCTGAAGTTGCTTTTTAGTGAAATCAAAAATTATATCATTAACTATACGTGTCATTACATAGAAAATTGACAAATCATGAAAACGTTAAAAAAATTACAATATAAGATCTGGAACATTAAAATAGAATTATAACAAATATATGTAGTAATTGTAATCTAAAATTATTTACAAGTTTTGACAAACTAACCAAAAATAAAGTCGAAACGTCTGAACATTGTTTACGTTAACATTCTAAATTTCCACCATTCAAGATAATACTTGAGGGGGAGGGGGAGGGGGGGGCGATACCATTTTCGGGACGCCGGGATTGGCCAATTTTAGCAACGGGAAATTGGGATTGCCTTGTTTAAAGATCGGGAATTCGGGATAGAAAAACATCGGGATACGGGAAACCCACGTTTTTAGCCATGGGAAATCGGGATTTTTATGTTGAAATATAACGGGATTGACAAAAAACTGTACCTTGGACAGATAAAAGTGCCATTTTCATTATACAATGTACTTCAATCAGAATCTCATCTAGAAACAGAGTAGATCCAGATCTTATTGTTATTTTCTGCTCGTTTTTTTTTTTTTTTAAGTAACTAGCCAGTGCCATATTTAATATCCACTGTACGCAAATGATTTGCTAACCAAAATTCATGATAAATTTCTAAGCTCCTTGGTATTAGTGTCGCTCTGATTTAGAGGATCAGTATACCCAAAGAGGGTGCATGGTAAAGGTTTTTTTTCGTGCACAGTGTTTTGCCATTTTTAATTTCAACCTTCCGTGAAAAAAGTTCGTGCTTCACTGTGAAATTGGTAAAAACGGCAACGTGCAAGCAATTCTTTTTATTTTTCGTTCATCGTGAAATTGGAATTGTATTTCGCGTTTGTCCGTGAACACAACCCTTCCCAAAAGTTAGACTTGATTTGGATATTTTCAATAAGAGTAAGATTATGTAAGACCTAAAAGAAAACATGTGTTTCCGGTACCCCTATATATATATCTACCCTAATTTTAAGTACCTATAATCTAACTCTACTCTTAAAAGGTTTTTGGATGTTATGTGGACAAGCACTTATAAACTAAAAGTCAGAATTTTTCTCCCATATGAACCACTCAAAAACGTTTGAAAAAAAACTATTTTGCTTTCCTACCGATCCTAATTTTTTAGGAGATGTTACCTGAAACACATGTATTTTTTTCTTGGCCTTACTACACAGACACTTTCACAGACACAGTCTTCTCTATAATCGAATATCATATAAAAATATTTATGGCATTCTGCAATTTTGAAGAAAACAAATACCCCAACTTGGTCAAAATGCACAAATTGAAAGCAAATAATTAAGAACAACATTACAATCATTTTGCTAAATTAGTATTAAAAAACATGTTATACAGCACTTTCGAAAACATCATCGGCAAATTTGATTCATAACAATATTTCAAATAAATGTGAACAATTTCAGTGTTCTTCAAATTAAAACATCTAAACAAGTTTGTCTAGTTAAGACTGTAAAAACAGTAAAAACTCCGGGCTGATGAACAAAACTATAAAATCTGGACACTTTCTGACTGTATTATTCTAAAACGATATACCCTATTGTTATATTTTAAAATTAATGATATACAGAATGATGCAAAACACAGGAATAACAAAATATTACTTAAAATAATTATAAAAGTAGCAAAGAGGAAATAGTTATCAAAGTTACCAGGATTATAATTTAGTACGTCAGACGCGCGTTTCGTCTACATAAGACTCATCAGTTACGCCCATATTAAAATATTTATAAAGCCAAACAAGTACAAAGTTGAAGAGCAATGAGGATCCAAAATTCCAAAAAGTTGTGCCAAATACGGCTAAGGTAATCTATGCCTGGGGTAAGAAAATCCTTAGTTTTTCGAAAAATTCAAAGTTTTGTAAACAGGAAATTTATAAAAATGACCACATTATTGATATTCATGTCAACACCGAAATGTTGACTACTGGGCTGTTGATACCCTCGGGGACGAAACGTCCACCAGCAGTGGTATCGACCCAGTGGTGTAAATAGTTATCAAAGGTACCAGGATTATAATTTAGTACGTCAGACGCGCGTTTCGTCTACATAAGACTCATCAATGACGCCCATATCAAAATATTTAAGCCAAACAAGTACAAAGTTGAAGAGCAATGAGGATCCAAAATTCCAAAAAGTTGTGCCAAATACGGCTAAGGTAATCTATGCCTGGGGTAAGAAAATCCCTAGTTTTTCGAAAAATACAAACACTTCTATGGTAGTTCTCCCATTTTGCCAGACTTCACATTAAATTCTAGAGTTCCTTGTTAATACACCTAGATATTACAATAGAATACACCTGGCCACCGTTATCCTCTTTCTAGCTTGTAGAACTGCGCGGGTGGCTGTTTCAAATACTTCTCTCACTCCCTCTTTTGTTTTGGTTGAACATTCAAGAAAACAATATACCTTTATTTGTTTTGCCATTGCTCTGTCGTCTTTTGGTCGAACAGGCTCTTGTTTCATTTTTAAAGGATCTCGTTTAATATTTTCATCATTTCTCTGATCTTTTTCATTACCCACAAGTATTAATGGTACATTTGGACAGAAGCATTTTACTTCAGGAGTCCATTTCTCTGCAATACTCTCTAGGCTATCTGGACTACCTATTGAGAAACACATCTGTTTCTGGGTATAGTCTAAGGGGACGAAGTCTGTCGTCATCATCCATTTCAGTTGAATCACACAGTGCTAATTCTACCTACAAAATGAACAATACGTAAATACTGCGTCAACTGTCCGTTTAGGCTACAATTCAACCATATGATATCAGATTACTCATAATCGATGTGAAAGTAAATCTTATTCCTTAGGTCCTTGATAGAAGACTGCTGCTCCCAATGAAGATATTAAACCAAGAGTCCAAAAAGTAAATAATCTTTTTGCAAATTTACATACCATATCACGAGATGGTTTACCCTTCGGAATATCTGTTTCACAGATGACAACGGATATGTTCTAGTTGTCGAAACTACTATCCCATTCACTTTTCACAAACTTATGATGTGTTCTACAGAATGAGCCTTGTCACCGGTTTTGCACTAACATAAGCAAAGCAAAGGGTATCACATGTGGAGCAGGATCTACTTACCCGTCCATAGCACCTTAGATCACCACCATATTGTTTGGTAGGATTCGTGTTGTTCGGTCTTCAGTTTTCTATGTTGTGTTTTGTGTACTGATCTTTGTCTGTTGACATTTTTCTTTTTTGGGCATGGCATTTTCAGTTTATTTTCGACTTGCGCGTTTGAATTGGTATCTTTAGCCCCTGTTTTAAAACGGATGTCCATAAAGTTAAGGAATCATACCATAGCTTTGATTTCTATAATACTGGATATAAATCAATTTGGATATTTGTATAAGTATACTGTCAAAGCTTATTGACAACACTGTTAGGTAAAATAACTAATTTTTATTTTAGTTGTGATTTGTACGGAAGCCGATAAGGGCCATTCAAAAAAAAAAAAAATTATGTCGTAATTACGACATAGCATGTCGTTATAACGACATCGATATGTCGTAATTTCGACATAATATGTCGTTATAACGACATCGCTATGTCGTAATTTCGACATAACATGTCGTTATAACGACATCGCTATGTCGTAATTTCGACATAATATGTCGTTATAACGACATCGCTTTGTCGTAATTTCGACATAACTTGTCGTAATAACGACATAGCTATGTCGTAATAACGACATCACTATATATATTAAAGAATATGTATTATGATTGCCAAGACACTAAATGACACAGAAATTAACAACTATAGGTCATATCATAATGCCCCCAATAACTAGAAAAGCCCCCGCATAATCAGCTATAAAAGAGGGACGAAAGATACCAGAGGGAGAGCCCCCGAAATGCTGTGTGGCAGACAGTGTTATTAATTAATTATTAGCTCCCTTGGTAAAACTCCAAATTTCATATTTAATGTATTTCATTGTTAAATAATTTACATGAAGCTGAATAAGTATATATCTGTTAATTGCATAGCTTTTGCTATTTGAATTCATTGATTACAGATATTTATTTATATTGTAAAGTTTAATATTTGTATCGTCGCAAAATCTTTGGTCACCTTCTTTGGTTACCTTCTTTGAGAAACTTATATATTTTATAGATCCTGATTGAAAGTAATAAGAAACCGACCGGGGACTAAGCCGACTGACCTAAAGTCCTATCAAGGCAAGCAAAGCTTAACACCTTTCTTTAAAGAAGCGCACAACTCCGTGGTTTGTGGTGATGAGGATGAATGGACGTATCGATTGCTGTGTATTTACTGTCAAACGATGGGCACGATGTTCCTAAAACACGACGTTACACATAAAAAGCGGCGTCGAAGAGGGTTTTTGATTACTTTTTGCAAGTTTTATTACGAAACTTTTATCATATGATGTTTAACTTTCAAGGTACATATCATCTGTCATTGTAAAATTTCTAAATCTTAACTCAACCCCAATACAAATATATCTGACTCTCTGCAAGTAAATCGAACATTTTTACCCTTGGTTAAATTTGAAAAGAATTGTATTTTCCCTGGTACATAAGTTGTTGAAATACACCCCTTCAATTACTTTAACCTTGGCTTGAGAATTATTTCCGCAAGTCATCTATAGTGTTTAATTTCCGATATACATTTTAAAATATAGTAATCTACTCCTGGATCGTCCGCGAAAACGGCTTAAATAATCCCGGGTTTTTAAAATTCGATGAAACGGTTTTCGTCGCTGTTTGGGATTTGTCTTTCAATTACTAATACCTCCATTTCATGCACAAGTTTATATTGACGAAAAGTTCAGGCTTCGCTAGTACAGGAATTAATTTCATCACGACAGTTATAACATGAATAGCAGGACAAATCGCGAATTAAAACACTCCGTGAACTGGTATAAGTCTTTTAATATTGGTGATTGCACCTTACTGAAATGACGACTTTTAAATGATCTTTGGAGTACTTCCACAATATAAATTTCAATTCGAATTTTACATTTAAAGGATTGTCTTGGTGTCTAAAATTTGTCTTTGCAAAAGTTGGACGAAGTTCATGTAATGAGATGTTTTTCCCCATTTCACCATTCTTTTAAATAAATCGTTAAAAGCTATAAACGATTAATAAAAATTGCAAAATTTAACCTGTGTCGAACCTATGTCCCCGGGTGGAGTCTATAGCAACATGCGCTATTCTTTTGTTTTCGGCAGCAATCATCAACCTGTTTTTCCAAATTTCACAACACGATTTGTTTTAATTATCATGAACATTTAATTGAAACTTTAGCACATGTAACGACGGAAATTAGCGTCTTTCGAACTTTCGACGTTTGGACAAATTGGCTACTGTTTTGTAATGTGTGGAAGCATTTTATTCCTTTAAGACCCAAACATGTAGTTAATAAGAAAAGAATCTTGTCATTTTTTACTCTTCGTGTATCTAACTTTTGTTTTGATTAATTATAAAAAATACGCGTTAACTGCTTTGAAAAATGAAATATCAACTTGGACAAAATGGCTACCGTTTGAAAAACGACTGTGTAGAGAAGATTTTATTGAGTCAGCAATATTTGAACTCACGAACAATGAGGCAAATATTTGTACTTTTGTTAGATATTATTATTGTCTTACTATTTTTATTCATTTTCTGCTACTTACAAAATTCACTTTCAGTCGTTGAGATAACGAAAAACGTCGTTGGACATTTTTCTTATTCCCGCTTAATATAAAGCCACTGAGTCAAATAAAATTTGGCAAAAATAACGTCTTTAACGCCACAAACAACCGACACCTGTCGTTGTTCCTGCCAAGTATCAAGAAGATCAGAGAATAAGAAATAGGATCACTATACATAAGATTTAAAACAGTTTTTCATAAATGTAACGTTGGACATCCGGTTTTTTTCACATAGCTTTGCTAATATAATCATCAAATATACTAGATATTACTTAGTATATGATCAAGAGCTGTATATATATTGAATTTGCTTTAATATTGGTTCGTGTTTTCTAACATTTTTATTTTGTTTTGCGGATGAAATTTCGAAGATTCTGTTTTAAATCCTAGAGGTTGTAGAAACATCGTGTCCAACGTTTGTAAGTAGAAAGAGAGCAATCAATATATTTCAATTCACCCTTATTACACGAAGGCATGTAGTTGGGCGCTGGTTTATAGGTAGGATGTATATCAGTCCTCATATAATTCCTCTCATATTCACTGGGGTAAAGCTGATGACCGTAACTGCATTCACGGTCATCCCAAGATGTCGGATGAAAAATTAGGTCAGTTTCTGTATTGTCTGTTAAAGTGTTTCGATATCATTTTCTTTACAAATCATACATTGAAACGATGTAAATTTATAAAAGAATCACTCGGAAATCACTAATTACTTCTGAGAAATGTGCATGAAACGGGAAATTCGATTTGAAAAAATCGCCAAGATGACCGTAAACCACAATCGAGATGACCGTAACAGAATCAGCGATTCATAACAAGGCTGACCGTAACTGCTTTTAAGATGACCGTAATTTGTAAATGATGACCGTAACTTTTTAAGGATGACCCTCAATTCTAAGAAATATCCGTAATTATATAACTATCTTTTTGTATCAAATGATTGCCAAAAGACATGCAAATGAACAGGAAGGGAAAACATGCCACAAAAGCGCGATAAAATGACACCTTACAATCATAATAAAAAAAAAATGGGGTGCACAGCCTTCAACTGCTCGACAAAAGATTTTTGTTTGTTTCTGGGATTCCTTTTAATGACATATAATAAATACACATTTTTAAAAATGCCAAAAAATTGCATGTACACCCATTGATATTATATCGTCTTTCATTTTGTCGTGCAAATAAAATAACAGAAATATTTTGAAAATATCATTCGAATAAACTAGTGAAGGTGAGCTCCAGCAAAGTAGATCCTTAAAATAGTATTGTACGAAAAGCGTATCACAAGGCGGAACGTTGTCAATTTGTATATATACAGAAATGTTATTCATACAGTCAGGATTCTACTTCTTCAAAATTATCTCCCCATTACGCCAGTTCATGCTCACAATCGTAGAAATGGAAGTCATTGTAGGGATGACGCTCTGCCAATTTTGCTCTTGAAAACTGATTTTATCCACATAGCACCATTACGATCGATCGTTATATGTCAGTTATATTTTAAAAGACAAATGTATCTACTAGCTAATGAGCATTAGTTAATGATCTTGTCTGCATTGATTCAACTTAAAAATATTGTTTGTTCGGATGTCAGATGGAATTTTTGAAAATTCTTAAGCATTTAAAAAAATTCTAATTAAATATTTCGTGGAAGGGCAGACTAAACATTTTCAGTGGTTGAAGATTATAAACCCTAGTTATCACACACAAGAAAATCATATTTTTTCGAAGATGTCCATTTTCATCATCTAAATTAAAAGACTGTCGTCAAGTACTTTTAGAAAAAATAGCTATTCGAACACACCTACTCTGTTTTTGTGATTCATTAGATAGGTATCTCCCTTGACCCATATATTTCATCTTTTCGTACTGTAATTTGTTTACGTTATAAAGTCAACCTGTAGCTTTGATATATAATAATGATAGAATCTCAGTGAAGCGAGATGCTATATAAAATACTCTTGCTTTGTACGTTTTAAAGACAAAATATACACCCCAAACATGCCCTAACATAAAACGGTGCACTCGATTTTTCTCTTTTCCATACAATCGTTACCTGTTTTGGGGCATTTTTTCTTGATCCACATAATGGAAGGGCAGACACGAAAATTTCTGAACTAAAAGATTGATATGTTCTCCGTCCGTGATAAATAAAAATCGGAGGTTTTTCTACATCCAACTTTAGATACTACATATAAAAAAGAAGATGTGGTATTATTGCCAATGAGACAACTATCCAGAAAAGACCAAAATGACACACACATTAACAACTATAGGTAACCGTAAGGCCTTCAACAATGAGCAAAGCCCATACCGCATAGTCAGCTATAAAAGGCCCCGATAAGAACCATGTCGTCGACTTGATATCTTATTGTTTTGCATTACTATGTAATAGATACATTGAAAACTTATGCAAATGGTGTTTTTAAAATAAGAAAATTGTCGTTTTATTTGTTTCTACTAACTTTTTAAAATTTTGTTACTATATCAAACATTACAGTTAACATTTATCGCTTTCTCGATAAACACAGAGCTTCGATTCTTTTGTTCTGTTTCAAAAGTGTTTCCGCCTGCATATATCAAGACAAATTAAGATTTTAATCTGCTTCCTCTGGAACCATACACATGGGCTCGATTACCAAATATTCGTATGTATTATTAATGTTTTTAATGCTCTATCTATTGGCATTATGTTTTTCTGGTCTGTGTGTACATTGTACGTTCGTCCGTTCGTCTGTTTGTTTGTCCGTTTGTACAGCTTCAAGTTAAATAAAATTGAAACTTAGTACACATTTTCCCTATGGTATGATCTTTTTAATTCTAAAGCCAAATTACAGTTTTATCCCATTTTCATAGTCCACTAAACATAGAAAATGATAGTGTAGATGAGGCATCCGTGTACTAGGGATACATTCATGTTTCTTCAAATTTTCGTCGTATCGATGTCAATTTGTGTTAAAATGTCAACGTTGATATCAATAAATATTTCATTGTTTACGAGAAATATGCAATTTACTATCATTGTTATAAATCCTAAATATGGCCAATTATATTATAGTTCAAAACAAGAGGCTGTCACAACGACAGCAGACCGGATTTATTAATATTTATTTGTGTCCTGGCAATATCACAAGAACCATTACTGATGAATGGTGAAAGTGAAAATCGTCAATATCAAATTTGACCTCCATTTTGTCATCAGTATCAACATCTTAAAATTTGAAAAGCTTAGATTGAATGGTTCATGAGTAGATGAAACAACGTGAATGGAAACGCCATTTCACAATCTTTCAAGAACCATAACTCCTGAACGGTAAAAGTAAAAATCGTCATTATTGAACGTGACCTCTAATTTGCCATCAGTAACAACATATAAAAATTTCAAAAGCTTTGGTGGAATGGTTCATGAGAAAATGCACGGACACGACTGGAAACACCATTTCTTCAATCTTTCAAGAACCATAACTCCTGAACGATAAAAGTCAAAATCGTCATTATTGAACTTGACCTCCATTTTGTCATTAGTAACAACATATTAAAATTTGGGAAGCTTAGGTAGAACATTTCATACGTAAATGCACGGACACGACTGGAAACTCCATTTTTCAATCTTTCAAGAACCATAACTCCTGAACGGTAAAAGTCAAAATCGCCATTATTGAACTTGACCTCCATTTTGT
Organism: Mytilus galloprovincialis; assembly: GCF_965363235.1. NCBI lineage: Eukaryota > Metazoa > Mollusca > Bivalvia > Mytilida > Mytilidae > Mytilus > Mytilus galloprovincialis. Next base: position 48,846,674 of record NC_134838.1, read on the forward strand.
CATCAGTAACAACATATTGAAATTTGGGAAGCTTAGGTAGAACAGTGCATGCGTAAATGCACGGACACGACTGGAAACTCCATTTTTCAATCTTTCAAGAACCATTACTCCTGAACGGTAAAAGTCAAAATCGCCATTATTGAACTTGACCTTCATTTAGTTGTTAGCAACAACATATTAAAATTTTAAAAGCTTTGGTTGAACGGTTCATGAGTTAATGCACGGACAACATTTGATTGCTGCCAGCCCAACCGCCCGCCCGCCCGCCGTACATCCCCAAATCAATAACCGACATTTTTGTCACAAAAATCCGGTTAAAAAGAAATTGATGAAACATATTTATATCCGCTAACCCAGCCCTTATTGAGATCGACAAACTCAACAAAAAAGCTTTGAATACAATACGGATATTTCTTAGAATTGATGGTCAGCCTATAAAAGTTACGGTCGTCCTATATAAATTACAGTCAGTCTTTACAAAGTACGGTCATCCAGTACAAGTTACGGTCATCTTTTTACCAATCACGGTCATCCTTGTTTTATGTTACGGTCATCTTGAAAATATTTTGATTATGATTTACGGTCATCTTAACGATTTTTTCAAATCGAATTTCCCGTTTCATGCACATTTCTCGGAAGTAATTAGTGATTTTCGAGTGATTCTTTTATAAATTTACATCGTTTCAATGTATGATTTGCAAAGAAAATGATATAGAAACACTTTAACAGACAATACAGAAACTGACCTAATTTTTCATCCGACATCTTGGGATGACCGTGAATGCAGTTACGGTCGTTAGCTTTACCCCAGTGATATTAGTTCAAACAAGTAGAGAGTTTATCAGACGCACTCTGTATCACCTTAAATAGGATCTATAAATTATATAAGTTTCTCACAGAAGGTAACCAAAGAAGGTGACCAAAGATTTTGCAACGATACAAATATTAAACTTTACAATATGAATAAATATCTTTAACAATGAATTCAAATAGCAAAAGCTATGCAATTAACAAATATATACTTATTAAGCATCATGTAAATTAATCAACAATGAAATACTTTAAATATGAAATTTGGAGTTTTACCAAGGGAGCTAATAATTAATTAATGTTAGCACTGTCTGCCACACAGCATTTCGGGGCCTCTCCCTCTGGTATCTTTCGTCCCTCTTTTATAGCTGACTATGCGGGGGCTTTTCTAATTATTGGGGGCATTATGATAACATATAGTTGTTAATTTCTGTGTCATTTAGTCTCTTGGCAATAATAATACATATTCTTTAATATATATAGTGATGTCGTTATTACGACATGTTATGTCGAAATAACGACATAGCGATGTCGTTATAACGACATGTTATGTCGAAATTACGACATAGCGATGTCGTAATAACGACATGTTATGTCGAAATTACGACATGCTATGTCGTAATTACGACATAATTTTTTTTTTTGAATGGCCCTTATCGGCTTCCGTAGATTTGTGCTATGTGATCCAAAAAAAAAAAAAAAAAAAAAATACAACCGATCATTCGTTATAATTTGATAAATTAAATCAGGTTATTATTGATTATGAAATTGATTGTGTTTTTAAAAAAGAACATGAATACCATTCTCAAAATGGTAAAATAATTCAGATGAAAAGTAATGTATAAAGTTTTTTCCGACGCATTTCAGTTATATCAAAGCTAATGATTTTATTTACTAAGTACCAATATCACATTATTTATTTACCTTCAAATCATGCAAAAGATCTTCTTCCCCCAAAACAAATATAATTTTCCACAATATAAACGTTTGTTAAAGAGTCTTAATCATCATTTTAGTGCAATAACATATAAGGTGTCAGTAGATGGTTTCAGTCATATTGAATATTTTTTATGAACATTGTAACCGTTTTTTTTCAATGAAAACAATTCATAATTTGAAGCTTTCAAAAATAAATGAATAAGTTTATTAAATGATAATTTTAAGTTGTACGCTATTTTTGAAAAATCAAATAGCCAAAAAGAAATCAAGATCTACACATATATGTCAACATAACCAATATTGTCGGTGAAATTAAAATAGATGTTCGTGTCCTTTTATGAACATTTTACTAAAAAAAGAAATCAAATTGACATTCTAACCATTCGTACCCCTGTTAGATTTTCCGGCCATATAAGATGTTGATTTTACGAAAATAGACAATTACTTGCATATACATTAATGTTGTTCTAGCCTTAATGGCCCTGATGGTTTTTCGCAGTGATAAAACACAAAATTTACCCAAGATAGCCGGATGATCACATACTCCTTTAACAAAATGCATAGACTTGTTGAACTAAACATCGTTTGAATATATAGATATTTTGTAGTGCTGATTTTTTGTTGGTATACCCGATGTTTGTTTTCACCTCAATCTTTGGTCTCCCTGTGCATTTCAATCATGATGAAAACTCCTATCATATTTTTACACTGTTTTATCAGAAGTCATTTTATCGTATTAGTGAACTTTTTATTTAAAAAATCCTATATTCCAGAACATAATTCGATTTGGTGTTTTAAACCTTTTGTCGATAAAATTTGAAAATTTAACATAATTTGTATTCACTTGTCTTTGTATAAGAGAGGGGTAAAAGATACCAGAGGGACATTCAAACCCATAGATTGAAAATAAACTGTCAATGTCATGGCTAAAAACGAAAAAGACAAACAGACAAATAAAAGCACATAAGACACAACATTTAAAAATAAAGACTAAGCAACACGAACCCCATCATAACAGGGGTGATCTCAGGTGCTCCAGAAGGGCAAGAAGAAACTGCTCTATATGTGACACCCTTCATGTTTCTCATGTTATTATAAACCCGGTAAATAGTCTTATTTGGAAGGTCACATTCGTGAAAAGGGAACGGGATTGAAGTCAATATGTTAATCAAATCAACAGAACATGTAACTCGAATAATTCTGCGCCCTCTAGCGGCCTATAGCCTATCGAGGGCTTGAAGGCATACAGTGCAAATATCTCGTCAGTCGTTCCCTGTAAGAGGGAACCAATCAGTGAACTAGACCTTTCGATTTTGCGCACTGGCTACATCCTGTAAATTTTAGTGAGTATTTCAAAACAAATATGGATGCCGACCAGTCGCTTCAAATAATACAAGATAGATACGCATTTATATTCAAAGAAAAACAACTAGATTCTGTCAAATCCATACTTGAAAACAAGGATTGTTTCATTGTATTGCCAACTGGATATGGAAAATCACGTATTTACTTCCATTTACCCGAGCTATTTGAGATGATAACAACGAAGAAATCGTCAATTCTGGTTATATCACCCTTACAAGCCCTCATGTTAGATCAGACGAAAAAGCTTCAAGACATGGGTATCACAGCTACAGTTGTAGGAGAATGTCAAAAAGATAAAGGTAAATACATAGCAATTTCGAGATACTGAGAGGGTTGGTCTCATATAGTTAGAGAATCCATCATTCAAAAAAGGAGGTTAATGTAGCAATCGGAGATTAGACGGAGATCAGCGGAATATAACGACTGACATTATTCGGGTTACAGAACATGTGTCTTAACATTCAACTGGATTAGACCATATCACTTCCTGACTACTTCACACAAGAACACCAATCAAGAATTACATATAGAAATTGACAATAAACTTCGGTTTCTACAATCAATTATAACTTCCAAATTTAATTAAAATGCAACACTGCAATAGTACCTGCATATGAGGTATATATCTTGAAAGACATTCTTTTCATATCTTGATATTATTTTCATTTAGACCTGATATTTTTTATACAGCCAAGATAGCTAAAAATAAACATGTTAAAATCTGCACTTCAGGGGCTTGAAAACAGGTTTCCAAATTTTCAAAGTAGGTAGATATGTTAATGCTTATATTTTTTTTGCAGTTTACTCTTATCTTAGTTTAAACATATTGTATTGTTCAAAATGACAAATGGATTAGACACAAGTTTTACAACTTAGTAACGTCTTCTCCAGCTCATATAGTTATCTGAATAATAACAAAATAGAAATGATAAACTGCTTCGCCGAGTGCAGCTAGGAACGAGCACAGAGGTACAACCGCCATCATAATTCAAATTTGATCTAGTATATTTTGTGGTAATAAGTATTGTGTATATGGTTGAGGTAACCTAAGTTCGAGAACAAAAAAAAATCTTTTTGCAAGACTTTTTGTCCATAAATGTAATTAGTGTTGTTAAACCAGTGTCTTTCTTCAAATCATTTAAACTTATTTGATCAAACACCTTTTCTCTCAATTTGGATTCATCATTTTCAGGCAGGGATAAGACAATTACACCACCCTGTTTTACTTATCTTTTTTTGTTGTTGACATTTAGTCCACCTTTGTATTTTCTCTCCACTTTAAACACTATCATAATTCACTCTCATGTATTTTCCACCATGATCTGCTGCCATTTGAAAATGCACTCAGAATGATATCAATATGTTTTAATACTGAATATGTTCATATGTTCATATGTTCAAGGGGCCCTAACCAATCAATTCGAAATTATGAAGAAACATTTGAAAAGAAAAATATGAAGTTGCCCTCTGAAATATTGGCATTTAATCTACTGAAAAGAGCCAAAATTACCAAAGAAGAAAAAACAGGCATCAATTATGAAAACCAACCAACATTGTATGACGAAGAAAAGAGATCTCTAAAACAAATTAACGATGAAATGTGTGATTCAGACAAAATATCTGCCTCAAAAGGTAGCATTAAACTTGAACCTGTTTTTTTGGGTCGAGTATTAAGAAGCCCTCCTGGCGGTAAGGTATACTAGAAATAGACAAAACCCGTTTCATTATAATGGTAAGGGAGATTTTTCAAGCGGTAGAGTAGATAATTTGATAAAAGATATCGGGGTGGACAGACACATTTGACAAGGGGAGGCATATCTACAGTAAAGAAGAGTATAAACCCCAAAAAGTGCAGACGGCACAATATTGACATGTAGTTCTTGTGGATCTTTCTGACATATAATGGAAAACTGTCCACATAGCTGGGAGAATATGCAGGATACAGTAAATATAACAGAGGAAAAGGAAGAGTTTGTGTTTACAGAAAATGTGCGTGAGGATATCACTCGATCGTCTTGGAATTGAAGCACGAAACTGTGCTGTTCTTGATAGAGGGCCCTCTTGATAGTGCATGTAGTAGCACTGTTTGTGGACAATTATCGATGAGGAGTTATGTTGACTCCTCAAGTTGAACGGATAAAGCGAAGATTTTGAAGGAGGATGGCAACAAGGTATTTCAAATTGGAGGTGGAACACTTTTAACCTCAATTCGAGTGTATAATCTGCCAGTAGTTATTGCAGGTAAAGATGTAATAATAAGAACTTACGTTGTAGATTCTTACTTTCGATTTTTTTGCCCTGATAAGTTATGGAAAAGGATGGTGTGAAATTATCTTCATCAGGTCACTACTACATTCCAATAGATAAACTTATGAAATTCCAGTCGCAGGTGTATGTGCTGTGAGATTTGAAGAATGAGACTCTTTGAAAGATGATTGAGTATGGAAAGAGGAATATGAACAAGAAATGTCAACTATAGGAATCAATATGAAATGTGTAAGCGATATGCAAAAACACCACCAAGACAATAGTGCCCCTACTTATGGTATGAACCACAGAACCATGAAAACGATGTCAAGGTCAGATGACATCTGCCAGTTTGACATGTTCACCTGGCGTATTAAATTATAATCCTGGTACGTTTAATAACTACTAACAATCATTCCATACATCAAATAGAATAGACCTTTTGATTATTGTTTCTCAAAGTAATGAGGGAAAGGCCAATGGACAAAGGACAGTCTGAAAAAGGGAAACGAAAGATACCAAAGGGACAGTCAAACTCATAAATCGAAAATAAACCGACAACGCCAAGGCTAAAGATGAAAAAGACAAACAGACAAACAAAAGTACACACAACATAGAAAACTAAAGAATAAGCAACACGAACCCCATTTAAAAACTAGGGGTGATCTTAGGTGCTCCGGAAGGGTAAGCAGATCCTCCTCCACACGTGGCACCCGTCGTGTTGCTTATGTTATAACAAATCCGGTAAATAGTCTAATTCGGTAGGTCACATTAATGAAAGGGGAAGGGATTGCAGTTACGACTTAAGGAATATATCCGATATCATTTGTGAAACGGTTATGCCATAAGGGTCAACCAACTCGTGATGGCGTCCGTAAAATTTACGAAGGGATGATTTAAACTTCACCAATTGGAACTCTTGGTTTAATAGCTTCCTTGTGAGCAGCAAACCTCTATCAAGAAAATCATAATAAGAATTGCAGGCACGGGAATATCGTATCAATTGGGAGATATATACCACGTATGCAGGTGCTGCTGGATGTTGCTACTTAGAAATGGAAAGTACACAATTGGAAAGCTAAAATCATCCCTTTTATCGTAAAGTTTTGTTTTCAACCGACCCTCATTGTCAATTTCTAGATGTAAGTCAAGATATGAGGCCGACTTAACTGTATCTGTTGTATCCTTTATCTCTAGTTCGATTGGATAGATGCGTTCAACATAGTCACCAAATTTTGAATTATTCAGTGAAAGAACGTCAACTATATAGCGGAAAGTAGAGTTAAAGGATATTGCTATCTTTCTTCCTAAGAAGTTCCTGTATTTAGTTAGCCTCATAATAATAAAGAAACAAGTCGACAAGAAGAGGGGCGCAATTGGTTCCCATTTGAATGTCAACAGTCTGTTGAAAAACACGTCTTCCGAACGTAACAAATATGTTGTCAATCAAGAAATCAAGCATCTTGATAATGTCAGTTACAGAGAATTTTTTGTTTGAATCAGAGCGATCCTTTACAAAGTAAGACAAGACAAGCTACTTGTATCTACGTTCGCCATTCTTTTTAATGAAACAAAGCAATATCAACTCTTTCAATTTGTCTTTTAGTTTGGAAGATGGAATACTTGTGTAAAGTGTAGAAAAGTCTAATTTTTTGATACTATTGCAAAATGAAAGAGAGTTAGATTGTATGTACTCTAAAAGATCTTTGGTTTTTTTTTGTATCAACATCTGATTCACACCACCTCTAGAATATGCAGTTTCACAATAACTTTGAAGCCCGTCTTTGATTGCTGATAAAATAGATGTTAATAAGTTAGAAAGAGGTTTCGTGGAGCACTTGAAAGACCCAGCAAAATATCGTTGTTTGTAAGGTATCCAATACAGTGATGGAAGATCTAGTTCATCATTTTTGGTTGAAATTCCAAAGGAACATAGAACAGATTTATGATTATCTAGGATTTCCACTTTGATAAGTGTTGTGAGGGTATATGTTAAGTTTCAAAGTGAATTGTCAATAGCCAATTCGTCTATCAAGCAGTTAATGTAATGAGTTTTACACACAAAAACGATGTTATTTGAGGTTTTAACTGCAGGGACAACATATTTGTCATGGAGGTAGGATAAGTGTTTTGCAACATTTGGGTCTTTAAAGATTGATGTAGCATGGGCATTGATAGACCCATTCAATTTCTTAATTCTGATTTGTATCAACGACCTTACTGCCTTAATCCATTCGGAAAGAGTGTGCGTCTTCCTTCTCATGCTTAGTGCCAGGCATAATCTTCGACTGAATTCATCAAAATTTTGAAGTTGTATTTCCAATTGATGGCTTTAGGCTCATGATATTTCGGACCTTTCGATAACACATTTCGATGGAAAGTGTTATTGACAATGTTGTGGTCACCGGTAATAACGTGGCCTGTCGGATTATATGTGAATTGGGAACTAGCAGAAGTGCAATCAGGAGGTTTAGAATTGAAGTCGTCAATATTGAGATCCTACAAAACGTGTTTGTAATTGAAAATTTTAGTTGCAATGGGTTTGGTATAAGTATAAGAAATGATTGGTACAGACTGATCTTTGAAATAAGGAGGTATTTTCGATTAACTAATTTATGTTGAAGGATATTACGTAAGTTGACGTCATCAAGACCTTTGTTGGCAAAGATTAAGAAAAGATCTTTTCTCTTTTTCATCTTTACCAAAGCGGACTGGTTTGAAAAGTCTGACTTTCAATATCCGAAATTATAGCTATAAGTTTGTAATGGTTTGAATTAGGGTTTGTAACAGTGGTCTCATAAGGCATCTGTATACAAAGTATGAAGCATCATGGTCTTATAACTTCTAAAATACCAAGCTTTTAAGAAGTAAGCTTATGCCACCACTGCGTGATCTTTATGTTGGGTTTTCTGCGACTTAGGCTAAACACAAATGAATTAAATGTGGTATGATGACGCCACAGCTTGCATTTCATATAGTTAAAAAGGGACATAACTAAGAAAAGTAAAAGTGATGCTAACCAAATTTGTACTTGATCTGCGTTTTAAAACAACTATTGTAAATTTTTCATATAAAGTTGCTGCAAACTTAAGTTAATGAACAAAAACGAAAAATTCAGCAATTCTTCCATTTACAAAGGGACATATCTCTAGAACAATGTAAGTGACACCACAAAAATCAATCCTGATCTGTATTTTGTGGTAATAAGCATTGTGTATAAGTTTCAAAACATTTGGTTGATGCCAACTTGAGAGAACAGAAACCAAAAGTTCACTAATTTTTCCATTCTTAAAGGGGCATAACTCTAAAATGGTTATTTTGAGGTAATAAGCATTGTGTATAAGATTATTAACATTTGGTGGAGGCAAACTAAAGTTAAATGTTGGTAGCTTTGAACTAGCTGTCTAACTGAGAGTACACTCAGAGCTTTGAACTAGCTGTCTAACTGAGAGTACACTCAGATCTGTAATTAGTGTCTGTTTGTTGTTTGGATATACAAGATCCCAGCCACGTCCACTCTGTGTTTATGTTAGATGTATTTCTATTTGTTTCCATCTGATGAGGTAAGCCTTATTCAACTGATTTTTAAAGTTCGTTCTCATGTTGTAATGTTGCACCCCTGTCCCAGGCTAGGGGAGGGTTGGGGCCATATTCTGTATGTATATGCCTGTTCCAAGTCAGGAGCCTGTGATTCAGAGGTTGTTGTTTGTTGATGTGTTACATATTTGTTTTTCATTCTTTTTTTGTACATATACTAGGCCTTCAGTTTTCAAGTTTGAATTGTTTTACATTTGTCATTTCAGGTCCTTTTATAGCCGACTATCCAGTATGGGATTTGTTCTTTGATAGGGTGACATTTAGTTGTTAATTTCTGTTTCATTTGCTCTCTTTTTGAGAGTGGTCTAAGCATTTTTAAAGGAGCATAACTCTTACAACAGTTAAATTGAGGTTGTCATTATGACATTTATCCCACCATGTGCTTAACTTCAGAAAAAAAAACAAAGAAAAACTGATGAAATTACAATTTATTTCATTTTATAGGCTTTACCAATGAAATGTTAGAAATGATATATAATATAGCATTCACATGTCATTTACACAACTATAAAATATTTAGCAATGAAATTATATAAATGTGTTTCATTTGTAATATTGAGCCTTAATGTAATAGTGAATCCTGTTAATATATTATACATGTGACGTGTCAAATGCTCTTTTAATTTCAATAAATACTCATCTTATTCTATCAATGATAACTAAATTGTAATTTTTTGGAACTAAATGTATTAAAAAAATTAACAGCATTTTAAAGAAATTTCTGTAGTAGCTTCTTCGCTTTAAAATAACAACATAAAAACAGTTCCTAATCCAAAATACCAGATAAAGTTATTGTTTGTTCTGTAATTTAATTTTTCAATAAAATTTCAAAAAAAAAACCCTCCTACTTAAAGACATGTAGTGTTATTAAACAAGCACCATTTTGTAAGCTTTGTCCTGCAGAAACTTGTACATGCAGTCCCTTGAACACATCTTTACTCAACTCAAAACTATACAATTTTCTATGCAGTCAAGAAAATCTACAAATTAAGTAGTTTTTAAATCTCAGTCAATAGTTTTTAAACTTGACTCAATTTGTACACAGATAAAAACAAGCTCCTGGACAATTTTCTAACTTTCTCCCGGATATTGCTTTTTTAATTAATTTTGTTATTACAATAAATTTTTATTTTTTATCATTTTAATACTCAAAATATTTGATTACTAAGAAAATATGGTTGTATATACTTTAGATTACAATCATTTCCTTAGTTTAGCTTTAGATATCATATTTTACAACACATTTCAAAACATTATCAGCAAATTTCGATTTATTTGAATAAATCTGATGAATGTGTCAAATTACATCAAATTTGACTTTTCTCTAATACATCAACATTTTTGTCTAGTCAATATCTGCATCTTATAAGGCTGATTATATTTTATAGATAAACTACTGAATTTGGCGACTTTCTGACTGAATAATACTAAAATAATATACAATGTAAAGCACTCTTATATTTTTAAATTAATAATATATAGTATGATGCAAAAAATTGGTACAAATGCAAAATGATTATGCCAATATTTGTGTATATTTCTATCCATTTCCAAGCAAAAAATCATTGAACAACATTTCCATCAACACTATGTGTTACAGCACATAATTTTCCCAAATCTACAAGTACAGAAGATTATGTTGGACCCTATCACAGCATCCTTGTAGCTTACAAGTTTTTTTATAATTTAACCATTTCACAATGAGCAAAGATAAACTGGTCATATCGTTATTGCACATTTTATTGCATGCCAAGAATATTTTTTATTTTTTTAAATCTAATTTTTTTTGTGTTTTTTTTTTCCCTGCTTCCTTTTATCATTTATGCCCCATCCTCTATGCAAATACAATGATAAATATATCAACAAAATACAAATCTTTACAATTTTGCTGACTGATCAAATTTCATAAAACTTCTCCAGTATGAATCTCGCTTATTCTTAAGAACTAAATAAAGAGAATAAACTTAGTATGAAATCATTATAAAATTAAAGAAAAATAGAGTCTAAATAGCCCAAGCTATGTCCAAATATTAAAGGGTGGGTGTAACTATTTCTCCCCCACAAAATGCATAGATGAAACAAATGGAGGTAATTTTGTCATCTTCATAGTCTCTTTATTTCACCTCTCATTTAAAAAATATTGCCATCAGATCCAATATTCTTTTTTTTCACTCTGATGTAGCAATACAAAGAACACTAAGTAAAATAATTCATCATTCACAAGAATACAAAAAAATATTTTCACAAGGACTAACAATAAATTACTTAAAATGGATAAAAGTAGCAAAAAGGAACACTTCCATGGCAGTTATCTCCCATTTTGCCAGACTTCACATTTTGTTCTAGAGTTAATTGTTAATACACCTAAATATTACAACATGATACATCCACCCTTCTTTTTCTTTTTCGTTTGTAGAGCTGCGCGGGTGGCTGTTTCAAATACTTCTCTTACTCCCTCCTTTGTTTTGGCTGAACATTCAAGGTAACCGTATGCATTTATTTTTTCTGCCATTGCTCTTCCGTCTTCTGGTCGAACAGGCTCCTGTTTCATTTTCATAAGATCTCGTTTTATATTTTCATCATTTCTCAGATCTTTCTTATTACCTACAAGTATGATTGGTACATTTGGGCAGAAGTGTTTAACTTCAGGAGTCCATTTTTCTGGTATATTTTCTAAGCTGTCTGGACTATCTATTGAGAAGCACATAAGAATGACATCTGTATCTGGGTAGGAGAGTGGGCGGAGTCTGTCATAATCTTCTTGTCCAGCTGTATCCCAGAGAGCTAATTCTACCTACAAAACAAAAGGATAATATTTAAATAATGCTTTTATTTCCTGCTAGGGTAATAGATTAACCATAAAATGGAATTTTTTTTTATATTCCATGTAATAGCAAATCAACTTTTTCAACTCAATTATTATTTGCCTAAATTCCAAAGCATTGATTTCTTTTAGTACTGAAGATTTCTTTATTAGGATCACAGATATCTGTGAAATTTCGTAAGAGAATTCGCATGCAAATCTGTAGAAGCTAAAAAGAATTTATATGCAAATCTGTAGAAGCTAAAGAGAATGTGCATCCAAATCTGTTATATCTAAAGCTACAGTTATGTCAACATAACCAAAACTTTCCTTAGACTACTAATGAAAGTAATTGTCCTTTAAGGATGTACTTAGGTGAGGTTTTGGAATTTGTGTCAAATGTTCAGACTCCAATGCAAATATAAGGTAAAAGTCTGAGTCAGCCTTTTCCCGCCATATTTTATATCTCAAATATCTCGAAAAGGAGGTCCATGACCTATCAATGTTAGCTTATCTTTATCCTTAATTGATGCTCTACCAGCTTATAGTATCAATTTTAATTTCTTACAGTGACTTGACTGTTAGTGTTGCTGTTCACCAATTGCAACTTATTCAAAATTCTGACCAAATTGCAATTTGTTTTGTAAAATCAAATTGTTCAACTGGTCAGAAATTTGAACTAACTGCTGTAGAAAACCACAGTCAAATGACTATAGAATACTTTTAGAAAGAAAAACTATATGAAAGCTTAGTTTGGACATTTTTATAGCAATTCAAAATAATAACAGTTCCTTCAGCATGGAACTGACTATAATATACTGTAACGCCTCTGGTATAGCATTACGAAGTAATTTTTAACGTGTGTGTGTGTGTTTTCTTATCAACCCTGGTAGCAGGCCTTTTATAATCTTTCACTGGTAATCGTGAAACATGCAATGGTAACTTGCAAACCTTGGTAGCTGGACTGAGTAATCTAAAACACTGGTTTCTTATTCATTTCAAGACAAAATATAACAAAAACAGTTATAAGTTTAGCAATGACTATTTAATCAGTCATAAATCAATATATATATGTTATAAATAAATATCCCAAAGCAAAAACGGTTCAGAGCCCCCCTTGGATGTTAATCGTCGTGCGTAAACATGGGAAAGTGGTTTTACTATTTATAGTATATATTATAGTAAATAATATAGGTCACTTGTCAGGTCGTAAATATCATAAAAATCGGGGTTAGCATTAACCTGGTAATGGTTCACAAGTGGTATATGGCTCTGGTAATAATGGTATATCTATTCAAATGGTCAAGGTAATGTGTGCTGTGCTGTGCTGTCCAGAATCGTCTGCTACAACCATTTATATAGTCCGGAAGTCCGCGGACACAGAAAGTGTGTCCGTTACTATAACAATAAGTGTGTCCGTAAAATTAACGTAGCGATTGGTTGTAATTCTGAATATACATGATACCGGGTTCTGGAAACTAGGTTATCTCTGTCCATTCCGATTGGTCCTTAAAACCGGAAGTTCCCACGGCAATAATATGGAACATGGCGCAAAAACAAATAGAAATACACAACTGTCGAGGAAAAAGGGGATATGGGCAAACGGGACTTATCTAAGCATACTCTTAGCATGGATGGGCCCCGGTTACAATATATATGCCTAACGCTAATAAAATAACAAGGTAATAAAGCAGGAACGTGTGAAATAAGAGTAAACAGAAGGTGGGAACAGTCATTCAGTCGGGGGACCCCCCGTGGTCAAACAATGAAGACGAACTCTATACTATTTTTCCCAGATACCTTACTAACAATATGTAATACAATAACAATATATAAGTATACACAGTGTTCATCAAATGTCTTTGTATACGCGTTGGCTAACAGTAAACGACGAACGCGTAAATAGAAATGAGTGTTTACTGAGTAGCCCGATAGAGTCGTATATACAAACCTACAGCCTATACCCTAAACCGTAACAATACCTATACAAACTGATAGACTAATTTTGTCAAAACAACATTAAAGTGGAGTTAAAGTCTTATAGGATTGTAAGTATGTTTTATTTTATCATCTTGCACTTTCTCATTTTAGCTGAACAATTTGTTCAATATTCTGACCAGTTGAATAATTTGGTTTATAAAACAAATTGCAATTTGGTCAAAATTTTGAATGAGTTGCAATTGCTGGATAGCAACACTTACAGTGAAGTCACTGTAATTTATTAATTTTTACCTAACCTCACCTAAGTACATCCTTAATAACAATTTTTAGCCAATTTGATCCTGTCAGATATTCTCTGTACATTTTTTTATTTTTTAGATACTTGACAATTACTAGCATTCACATTTATTTTTCTACCCATCATGGCACTGTTGGGTTTTTAGCAGGGGAAAACACACCTTATTGGTACCAGACAGCCTCAAGATCAAATTGGATTATAAATAATCGGACCAACAGATGATGATCTCACTTGCAAATTACAATAAAAAGGGACATAACTCCATAAAAGTGATGTTATTAAAATTCTAATTTGATAAGTGTTTTGTAGTAATAATCATTGTGTATAAGACATGTAAGATAAGATTCATAACATTTGGTTGAGGCAAACATAATTCATAGAACAGAAATGACAATTCAGGTAAAAAGGTAAACGCGAAAACACCCTAATTCAAACTTGATCTTTGTTTTGTGTTAAGGAGGCTCGCGGGTATAAGATTTTTAGAAAAAAAATGAACATTAAATTTTCGTTAAAAGTTTTATTTATTACCTTTAGTAGTTGTTACTTTATCGTATGGTACAAAAAACATTCAAAAAAATCAATTCGTGTTGGCCCCAGGTGACTTTAAAAATGTAGATATCATTGAAAAAGCTCCAAATTATCTCCCTTTGGTGCAAAAATGCCATTTTTTTGGCATTAAAATTGAATATCTTTTTTAGCTCATCAGTGACCTATATGTTTTATTGTTGTTTTCGAATAAGCTGTACATAAACTAAATAATTGTAAAATTTAAGTGATTTTTGTAATTTAGTTCTTTTTTTATTTCGTTATTACCGCTAATTCTCCTATTTATTCAACAGAAAAAAATGACATTAACAAAAATGTATGCTTCTTTCGAAGGCAGATTGTGAGCGTAAATGAACGGTGACCCCATTTTTTTATTTCATTTTTCTATTAAGTATAAGATAAAGTTCATTTATAGAAAAATATAGAGAAATCCTATATTAAATAAAAAATTTGGTTTAGACCCGCGAGCCCCCTTAATTAGCATTGTTTATAAGTTGTACCACATTTGGTTGAGGCAATGGTTAAAACCTTTTCTCAGTTCAATTTTGACATATTTATGTAGTTTTCTTTGTCAATCTATCAATCAGCAAAACACATGTTTGAGCTACTTTACTAGTCCAATTTACTTCACTCTTCAGTAATGATTTTTTTAGTTTAACTGATAGTTGTCAAGTATGCTTGTCTTTTAAATCTTTCTAGAATTTAAGCTCTTCCTAAGCAGATATCTTTTTTCCCTGGAAACATTGCCATTGTTGGTATGCCATAATTGTATTGAAAGGAACATAAGCCTGTTGTTAAGTCTTAGAAGCATGATTGTTTTTTATAAGTTGTTATTGGCTTTGAATTGGTGGTCAGTAATTGCTAGTTTTCTCAGATCTGTTCTTAGTGTCATTTTGTTGTTGGGATGTACACAGTCACTTCCACTCTATGTTTTGGTATACATGTATGTATTTCTATTTAATTTGTATCCATCTGATGACATAAGCCTATTACAACTGATTTTTAAAGGTTGTTCTTTTGTTGTACCATGGTTACAGGTTAGGAGGAGGGTTGGGATTCACTACCATGTTTAGTCCTGGGTGCTACATTCTGTAAGAATGTACCTGTCCCAAGTCAGGAGCCTGCAATTCAGTGGTTGTTTGTTTTTTGTTAAAACATTTTGTATATTAATAAGGCCGTTAGTTTTTTCATTTGAATGGTTTTACATTTTTGATTTAAGGGCCTTTTATAGCTGACTCTGTGAATGGGCTTTACTCATTGTTGAAGGCCATAGCCATAGCGGCTAAATTTTTTATCATTTAGTGTTGTGGAAAATTGTCTAATACCACATGATACATATTCTTTTAATATAAACCCTGTAACTTTCCTCTTTGTTGTGCAAGAAGCCTAAGTTTTATTGAAGCACCAACTTTCTAACCTTAAAACAAGATAATGAGTCCAAGACTAATACACAGGTTGCAGATCTAAATCAAAGGACCCAACACACTTAATTATCATATCCGTCTCACTTAAACCTAATATTAAAGGTTGCTCTTGGTCAGATGATTTCATGTATGCAAACAAATTGCATCAATGTAGAATTTCACAGGAACCTTTTTTGCTTATCTTTAGGTTTGATTGTTTTGTTATTCAGTTTTTATATATTCATTCTATTTCTGGTGTGAACAAAGAGTATGTTGATGCAGCTAATTTTATGGATAAAGGCTGAAAAAACTTATTGCAAGTCCTGTGGGTACAAATACATATACAATCTATTTATATGAACACATTGTAATAAATACTGATTTCACTCATTTGTTTTTATGTAATATATGTATTAATTTATTAAGACCAGGTATTAGTTTACAGAACCTTACAAATTCAATTATATCCAAATGGATTTGAAGGCAACTAAATGTAGTGTGGTTAGCCTGAAATCATACGGACTACTGTGGATTTGAAAGCCACTAAATGTAGTGTGGTAAGCCTGAAATCATACCGACCACTGTGGATTTGAAGGCCACTAAATGTAGTGTGGTAAGCCTGAAATCATACCGACTACTGTGGATTTGAAGGCCACTAAATGTAGTGTGGTAAGCCTGAAATCATACCGACTACTGTGGATTTGAAAGCCACTAAATGTAGTGTGGTAAGCCTGAAATCATACCGACTACTGTGGATTTGAAGGCCACTAAATGTAGTGTGGTAAGCCTGAAATCATACGGACTACTGTGGATTTGAAGGCGACTAAATGTAGTGTGGTAAGCCTGAAATCATACGGACTACTGTGGATTTGAAGGTCACTAAATATAGTGTGGTAAGCCTGAAATCATACGGACTACTGTGGATTTGAAGGCGACTAAATGTAGTGTGGTAAGCCTGAAATCATACCGACTACTGTGGATTTCCTGGGTTAAGGTAAACCACAAAATTACATTTTGTAAATGTTCAGCGAATGAAAAATTTCCTAAAGGCTGGTATGTGAACTACGAAATTAAATATCCATAAACATGTAAGTTTTCCTTAATCCACTAAAAATGGTGACCACGAAAATACAGTGAATTCACAGTAAGTCACATCCCAAAAGCACCAATACAGAATTACACCTGGAAATTGACATGAGCTTATGCTTCTTCATATGACATTTCAATTTTCCAATTTTAGGTAGCAACATTACAGCAGTACCTGCATGCGGTGAATATATATAAGCAGTTTCTGAAGAAAGGTTTGCTTTGAAGACATTCATTGATTGTTGGTGTTTAATACTATGTTTACAAGTTTTTGTTATATTTTACATATATATCAGTCAATACCAATATGAATGATAAATCATGATGCAATATTTTTTTCCTTTTTCACATTTGCAAATATCTCAAATCAGACTTGTAAGATATATTGCAAGATACATGTTTATTATACACTTAATAGTAAATGCAGACAAATTAAAATTGAGAATGGAAATGGGGAATGTGTCAAAGAGACAACAACCCGACCAAATAAAAAACAACAGCAGAGGGTCACCAACAGGTCTTCAATGTAGCGAGAAATTCCCGCACCCGGAGGCGTCCTTCAGCTGGCCCCTAAACAAATATATACTGGTCCAGTGATAATGAACGCCATAATTGCATGTGTAACACAGTCAATGGTAATCATGCTGCATCAACTATCCATGATGATATTCATATCAGTCTATTTGACAGGCCTTTTCAATATCAAACACTGCATCAACCCTCAACCAATGCTCTTGGGATTGTATTGGTCTCTCTGGATGATACATATGTTATATTGAATAAATGCTTCACTGACATAGCCTGATACGACCGCAGAGGTCAAACCCTCAACAGTTTTGGCAAATTTGGACACAATATTCAAGCTTGATACTGTCTGAATTTGGATCATGTAAATGTGACCAAATTTTTGACATAATAAAGGCTTCTGACTAAAGATAATTGTGGTCAACTCTATTGCCCAATACTATGCAATTGAAGATTTTTTCTTGAAACTTTTCAAAAATTTGAATTTTGAAAAAATAAATATTTTTTTTTATATATTCTCTATATTGTGTGATTTTTGTAAGACTAAATAGCCTATTGATTATTCTTAGAATTTAACCTCTGTTGGTTCTCCCAAGGAGGTTATATGAGAAGGAGAGAGGACGAAAGACAATAATTACACATAAAATGTTACCGACTTTCCTGTAAGTGGGTGTTAATTAGTTGAGATTGACTCTGTCACAGAGGGAGATTTTGTCTAAATTACATACCCGAGTAAGAACGGAAACACCTGAGGTGTCATAAACTGACTGGATATACAATTATTGACATGTTAATAAGATTTTTGTGATATTTTTTATAAAGTAATTAAAAATTAAAAAATTAAAATTTTATGTTAAAGTAAACTTATTACCAATAGAAATTACACGAATATCCGTCGCATTGGTGTCAATGTTAATATCAAAAGGAAGCACTTTTACGTTGCTCCCGATAATTTTTTTATTGTTTCAATTGCAAATATTCTTTCCGGTCGTTACCGGTCACCGTAACTTAAGTAACTTTGCATATTCCTATATTTTCTATGATTATTACCTGCCAATTCTCATAAACAGAAATTTAAAGGTTAAGCGAAAATCTTTGTTTAAAGCAATGTAGTGTTGAAAAAAAATCGAACACCAACTTTCTTTTAAACCCTCACAACTTTGTCATTTCTTTATCTATTTTCATGGTAGACAGACGATTGATTTTGAAATTGTGCGTCCGATCTTTTTCCATATCATAAACACCTATGCACTGCATTGTTACCAACAATACACCTGAACATTAATGACCCAGTCACTGATAACAATCACGTGACATATGCGATTTATCTAATAGCCTGAAATGCTCGTGGTAACAGCCTGGACATCAGAGGGCCATGTCAAGTGAGTGATAAACATGTCGGTTTCTATATATTTTGTCACTTTTCTCTGATCAAACTGCTATCCCGGAGATGCTAATTTTGTATCAAGAAGAGTGTTCACTCTCCTCATATAACCTCCTTGGTTCTCCAAACAATACAAAATGATATCAGTCAACAACTTACCTGTACAGTTACTACCGTATATCATATATTAGATTTTTCTTTGTATATTGATAAACTTCCTCGTTTGTAAGTCCAAGGAAAACATTTTTGTCTATAAACAATTTTTATTTTAATTCATTAATAAAGCTGACTCACACCTTTACTTCATGTACTTCCTTATATAGAGTACATTAAGATATTATTATTAACAAAAAAGAAAGTTAAATTATTTTTCAACATAAGAATTTAGAATATATATTGACCAACAATATATTTTTCTCTGAACTTGTACAGCTGTGTGAATTTTTCTTTTTAATGTAATAATCTTTAAGTTGTGTTTTATTTTAGGTTTGTTTTTATTTTTATTGTCTTATATATCTGTTAGATTAAATTAATAATCATAAATTTATCTTAATCATCATTATAATGTCAATTTTAGTTATGTTTAAAATATATGTGTGCCTCGTGTACACATGTGTCTGAGGTTAAACAACAGACAGTTCCAGAAGTGAATGGCTTCATTATTTGGCTAATACAATGCTCGAGTAAAAATAAGACTAGTTAGGATCTAATTTATAGAGAGATTAAGTTTGAACTGTGTGCATGTTTTAATAACCTTGAAATTGCATGTTTGCATTTTCATTTAAGCCAAAATTATTATATATGTGTGGTTCAAAATGCTCAGTCCGCAATAGTAAATCCCCCCTGACCTTATATCTTTTTTGGGGCATTTCTGAAAAAAAAATTCAATGATCCAAGGATCCAGAAATTTTTTCACCTAATTTCGGTCATTTTCATATAACTTAAAAGTCTGTGCCCCTTTTCAAAAACAGATTGTCAAAATCTCATTACTGCGTGAGTATGCTCCTACTCGTAGCATCAACGAACTTGTTTAACTGTTGCATCGCGTTTACTTCATGATTTATCCTACCATTTTCCTAAAATCGATCAAGAGCAATTAAGGGAAGGCAACAGTTTAAGAATAAAATGATTTTAATGACTCAAAATCGTATTTTTTTCAGTCATCGCTTACGTTTCTTTCGATTCTGAAGTCAAAATTCAAACCGGATGTAATGCGACAATACTAAAACGAACAATTCCGGACTTATTCCCGGGATTAGTTTTGTTTATCAAATTCACAGGAAAACATCGTTTTTTTAATATTTTTACCTTTAATAGTGTAAGAATATTAATGAAAATAGTTGCACTTGCTTTATTTAGCAAGAAATCATTTTAAATTTACGATTTAGTGTCAAATCTGCGGAAGAGAATTTTAGGCATGCGTGTCATAGTAAACAAAGCACGTGTGTTAGTAGTGAAAAAAATCTTTTTTCTACGTAAATTAAATCAAGTTTTAATTTAATTTTAAATCATAATTGACAATTGTCTTAGCTGAAAAGTAATAAAATAATGAAGACAGTTGGTATTGAATTTTAATTTCTTTATAATATTAGTTCGAAGCTTGTGATTAATAGCCAGGTGTGAATTAAAAACACAGGTAAAGAGATTAGCGATCATTAGCCAATAGCTTCCCGAGGCATTAATATAGCTATTAGGAGGGCCCTCAGGATTATAACACTTTACTGGAGTGGCAGTTTAATTACATAAAATCGATAACAAAACAAAAATATGTTTAAAATGGTGATTTGAAACTCAATCTCAACGAAATGACCGAAATTATTTCTGTTGAAAAATAAAATTTGACCTAAATCCCAATAAATGATTTAGGACTTTTGAGTATCCAAATCGGTCATGTCTGGCATATATGACCGTTTCCGGACCCTTGCAATGATCCCATTTTGTAGAACGTTTATTCAATTATTGATATAACATCTGAATTTTCATTCACTACATCTAAAAATGCTACAACTTCATAACAGAAATAAATGGGGAATGTGTCCATAAGACACAGTTGATGCCCCTGCTTGCATATAATATAATAAAATGACTTAACTCAAGAACAATATAAGTGACACCATCCAAATGTGAACCTGATCAGAGTTTTATTGTACTTAGCATTAGTAAGAGAGTCATAATATTTGATAGAGGCAAACTGAAGTGAGAGAACGAAAACAAATTTGGGACATACATGTACTTACAAACAAGGGTTAAACGTAATGACCCTCTGCTCTGAGGGTCATAAAAAAAACAAAATGAATGAAAAACAATGTCATTGTTGATCTATCAAGTATTTTTTTTCCAGGAAGTTATTGGAAACACACATATATATTTTATTTGGTCTTATAAAAAGTTATTTTTTGCTTGCTTTGTTTTCTATATGAGAGGTGTAAAGTATAATCTAGTTGTCAGTCTGTACTAAAACAACCCATAATACTGTTAAATCTCAAAACTCTGGGATAGACCTTATTGGACAAAGAAGATAAAAATATACCAAACATTTAATAGACAAATCTACATCTGCATTTATATTTACAAAGATCATGCATAAAATATATAGAATCTAGAAATGATAAGTAATCATATATAAAAGCTTCTAAGGCAAAGAAAGAAGCATCTGACCTCCATAGTTTGTCAAGCTACTGCAGTCACTTTCCACACAATGAGAATGTTCATATGTTTAATGTGTTAGTGTGTAAGCACAAGGAATGCTTTCACATATTTAAGGAATGCATGAAATTAATCTCAAATATACAAAATATAACTTAACATTATTTATTACACTTCAAAGAAATGGAATTACTGAAATTTGGCTTGTTCATACAAAACAATGAAAACAGTCATACTCAAATAAATAATATCCCTATTTAAGGTTTCTCTCGGGGGAAAAAGTTGCACTGAGCTTCAGGGTTATTTCATGTTTTATCTGTAAATCTAGAATATTTTGCACTTCCTGCGTTTAGATTTCTTGACTTGCAGAGCTGCGCGGGTGGCAGTTTCAAACACCTCTCTTACTCCCTCCTTTGTTTTGGCGGAACATTCTAAATATGCAAATGCATGTATGTTTTCTGCCATAGCTTGCCCCTCTGCAGTTTTGACTGGTTCCTGCTTCATTTTCTTCAATTCTCTTTTGGTATTTTCGTCATTTCTAGTGTCCTTTTTGTTCCCTACTAGAATTATAGGTACTGTTGGGCAGAAGTGTTTAACTTCAGGAGTCCATTTTTCTGGTATATTTTCTAAGCTGTCAGGACTATCTATAGAGAAGCACATAAGAATGACATCTGTATCTGGATAGGAAAGTGGGCGGAGTCTGTCGTAATCTTCTTGTCCAGCTGTATCCCACAATGCAAGTTCAACCTAAAATTTAAACAAAATAATATTTAGCCAACATTTTACAGCAGTTCATTAACATGCTGCTACTGAACAAAAATTTTGTAACTACTGGTAACAACAACGACAGTACAAAAACTAAAAAAATAATAGTCATGCAAATAATACAAATAAAAGTAAGTGCAAAGACTACTGTAAAGCAATATTGATATAAGTGCTGTGTTAGAAGAGAACAAAAAATACTTTGTAATGCAAGTAGTGGGGAGAGGTAAATATAACAATGAAAATCCATTCCGATACACAGCTCTTTTTTCAAAGTAAAAAATCATGCAGGTCAAAAAATAACAATTTCATGCTGACATTTGAAAATCAACTCACCATTTATTTGGCTTGAGGGAGTTGTCAGCTTCACTAATTCCAAAATCGATGCAAATTTTCGCGAAACAACAAATGATACTTTGCCGAAAATTTTGTGATTACACATCACTACATACGCACATTTTTTGTCAGTAATATAATGGATCATTGAACAGCGGAAAAAGAAGATGATGCAGTTAACCAAATCTTCGACTGAGAAAGTACAAAATGCTTCAACTTAAAAAGCCATACGAATAAATGAAATTGTATAAATCATGGCTACAACAATAATGAACAGGGGAAAAGCTTTGTTGTGTGTGTGCAAATAGCAATGTGTTCATGGTGTCAAGATTTAATATATTGATGTGTTCTAATCATACTGGGAGAGGGTTTAAAGATGTGTGAATAATATACATAGAGTTGTTTAATTGTTACAGTGAAAAATATATCTCCAAGATCAAAGAGGAGACATACATAAGTTCTATGAGTAAAGAAAATATGGGTGAAAATCTATGTATGATGTGTTAAAAAAAAGTTCATGAAAGTACTCTTGTTATGGTTAAGATACATGTACATTTTACATTTGAAATTAAATTGTACTGAAAACGTACATTGTAAACATACATTTGTCTATTATCTTTTTTGAATATAAAAAATATATAAATACATGTAATATGATTTGAATTTCAACCTTCAGGTCAAACGAAATGAGTATAGAGAATATTTAGTAGATGCATTGAACACTCTGATTTTCACAAAAAAATATTGCCTAAAACCAGCATGATATTAATAAATATAAAAAGGCTTTCAAGTAAAACTAGTTGTTGTCCTTAGGAAAGATTTTCAGAGCTTGACATCCCTGTTTATCGTTTAAAACTGGGTTGCCTTATAGAGGTCTTCTGATTATTTTTGTTGATGGGCTGGTTCATTGACTTATACTCAAAATAATGTCAAATAATTTTATTATCTTTAAAGAAAAAGTTCAAATCTCTCTTCTTTTTTTATTGCAGAGTAACTTCATTTTGTAGATGTGCATGTTTTCATTCTTAATGTCGGTGAACTCTATACTGTGAATTTTTAGATTTTTCTTTCTTTTCCGAGTTGTGACTCTTACTAAAGACTTTAGCGGTTAAATTTTTTGTGTGTATAATAATAATAAATAAATGGATACTGTCAATCATGCTTTTGTTTGGACTAAGGGGTTTAAAGCTTTTAAGAGGAATTTTCATCCAATCAAAATACAATATACAAAGCTGCATATTGTAAGAATTCGGACATATGTAGGTTACTCATGCTGTCCCATGATAAATGAAGAAAACATATGATCAAAGCATTTTACACTTAAGATTAAACCACAAACCTGTTTTCCATCAACTTCAATATCTGCTACATAATTCTCAAATACAGTTGGTACATATACTTCTGGGAATTGGTCTTTGCTGAACACAATAAGTAAACAAGTTTTACCACAAGCACCATCACCAACTATAACCAATTTCTTGCGTATAGCAGCCATTCCTGATGCATAAAAGTCTGAAAAAGAAATATTTTGATAATCTTCTAATTGAGCGAAATACTACATTGATTTGATATGCATTGAAACATCGTTACTAACAAAAAGTTATTAGCAACTGAATGCATGCTTTAAAACAAATTAGGCCCATGGCTAGTGCACCATCTTTCCAATTTACATTGTAATGTGTGTATTTTATTAAAGGTATTATGTTGGTAGATCAATTAGAACAGGTTTAATTAATAGATACAATTTCTTATAAAATACCATGTTTAGTAGAGATTACAAAGATCATTTCATAGGGAACATGTGAGAACTAAGTTTCAAGTTGATCTGACTTCCAACTACATCAAAAACTTTCTTGACAAAAAAACTTTTAAATGGAGGCAGGGCAGACAGACACACAGAAAGAAAAAAAACATAAAGCCCCTAAGTGGAATGTCTTTAAAGCTAAATACAAGGTGTCCTGAAAGTTTAGTTCACACTAAGGGGGCTTTTAGTGTTGCCATATGTGCTGAGTGCACTCTACAGACTACAAACTCCATGTAGTATTACCCTGCCCTTTTCAAAAGCTACAGGAACATTAAATGAGCAGTTTAGATGTGCCTGTGCAAATGATTTTTTTTTCATCTGGTGTTGGGTTGTTGACAATGGTCCTATTAAGCCAGCTATCAATAACAAGTGCCTGAAGTGGGTGTTTTCCAAATTTACACCATCAAATAACGTTGATCTTTTATCATTCAAATTGTACCAGTGCTTACCAGAATGTTCAATTGTAATCAATACTGCAATATTCAAGACTAAAAGTTTCAAGGATACAAAGTATAATTCTTTTCAAAGAAAATCTCAAATCATGAAATGTTGAAGATGATTCATTTATATTTTCCTGGATAGAAGTTTTCCAAAGTGTAGACAATGATAAAAATTTCATACGTATGGGTAATATTTGAATAACAAACACAATGAATTCAAAACAAACTGTGTTCGTTTACATTCAGCGCAATTCTTCTGAAATTATGCAGATAAATGTCAGGCTATCGATGATGTCATCAAAACTAAAATGGCGATTATAAATTAACCCCAACCAAAGCCGAATACCAATTATTTCTTTGTCTCTACTATGAATTTACACAGCGATCATTTACTAGGTCTGTAAAACATTAGAATAGAATTTCGTACATATACATATTTAAACTGTCATTAATCTGGCTCCAAAATTCCGATCGCTACCAAATAGGGAAGTAGACTGCCGCCTCTTCATTAAAATGCAAAATTGTCAGATTTTATAAGGTATTCTAACTAACTATTTTTTTAATCGAGCAAAATGGACATTTATCTTACCTTCGAGACTATTAAAGGTGGCTTAAGACGGGTATATATAACCAAATTTTCGTTATTTTAACA
Source organism: Mytilus galloprovincialis (assembly GCF_965363235.1). Lineage (NCBI taxonomy): Eukaryota > Metazoa > Mollusca > Bivalvia > Mytilida > Mytilidae > Mytilus > Mytilus galloprovincialis. The sequence goes on from NC_134838.1 coordinate 48,872,258, forward strand.
TTGACCACACCTCAAATATTCATACAGGGCGATCCGAACAATGCAGGTGCATTATGGGAACAGGTGATTTTCGAATGTAGCATTGTGGGTAGTATTTCGTCTTAGTCATTTGTGTGGTTAGGTTAGTTACAAACTGAAATCAGACGAAAAGAGGTGTGGCGAGAAAATGCAGACGAAAACGTAAATTGACAGAAGAATCGTCATTTTCTTTAAAATATTTAAATAAATAACACAATATTTTTTTCAAAATGTCATCACATTTCTTTATTCTTACTTATCAGATACATAACCTGGTTAAGTTTATAAGGTTTGTTTTATAGGGGAACAAGTGTAGAAAACAGATCAAAACACAGTATCGATCTGTCAGACAATGAGACATACCTTTTTCTTCGTTTTTTCCAAAACAGCTATCGAAAAGACGCATTTAGCAAAAATTAATGAATGTTTCTTCTTATGTCCTTTTTCTATAAGTCCTAATTATTATCTCATACGAAATTGCATTACTGTCAAGTTTACTTGTTTTATAGAACTGTCAACAAAGTTAAAATTAGAAACACAAAATGGGCAATTTTCATTGGTTGATATACTATCAGTAAATATAGCCCTTATCCTATACTATAACAACTATTTAGCTTTGAAAAATTATTAATAATCTGAGAGACTAGATTATAATTACACACGTAGTCCGTCAAAAAATATTAAAAAAATAATAGGATTTAATTTTATTGGTAATAATTTACTTCGGATTCATTTCGAAATCTAGTTTGATCAATCAGTTTATACGGCAACAACAAAAATGTATTTTTCAACGCTGTATTTATAGGGGGTCTCATTGGGGGGTTCCGATCCCGGATCCCGCTTACTGATTTGTCAGATTCCCGTATCCCGGCCGCTTACACTATGTACGTAAGCAATTCTTATTTTTTTTTTTCATTTCCCGGGTCCCGCAAGACCTCATTTCCCGTTTTCACGACACAATAATTTGACTTTCACGTGTCACGCTTACAAAGAATCGGCAATTCCGCGTCACGCTTAGACCCCCAATGAGACCCACTTTATAGCTATCTCCTGTTAGATCCTGTTAGAGTTGCAAATGATACACTCCGGCATATAATGAAACAGGTGAGACAATATCTGAAAAAGTCTAACTTCCATGTCTCATCTTTCACCAGTATTTTTTTTTTATCTGGGCATCTTTTTGGAAAATTTTAAGTTTCAGTATTAACTAGAGTATATAAGAAGGAGGGGGGAGGGGGCATGCAATACCTTTTTGTGTTAACCTGTTATGACCCTTTTCAAGGTGTTCTTAACTGTTATCTGAGATCAATTTAAGGTGTTAACTGTTTTCAACCCTGTTTGTTAACTGTTATCAACATTTTTGCATTTTTTGTTAACTGTTTTTGCCAAAATCGAGGTGTTGTTAACTAGTTATCGAACCCCTATTGCCCTTCCCCATATAATGCACCAACTGCACTCAATCAAATATTCTTTTTAATATTTCTTCTAAAAAAATATTATTTAAATGGTCACCCCCCCCAAAAAAAAATCATGTTGTCCCCTGTTATTTTCTGAAAAGTAAATCATTCATAGAAAATCTAAATTAAGTAAATAGCCTTCCGCTTTTCACATACTGCTAGCGTGATTATATATATAAAAAAACCTTCTCCATTACTGGTCTTATTTTGCTATAACTAAAGCATGTAAGAAAATTTTGCATTTTTAAGGGTCTTTTAAATGTTGTCCCAATGGGTAATTTCCCTTCTGTTACCGCTAGGTTTTTTCCACCTATGGACACGTTTGAAAGACCAAAATTTTATTTCTTGTAATGCAATGTGAAGAGCATCATTTACTGAATGTATGACTCCATATCATGTTTAGGTGAATAGCAGCCAGTTTGGAAATTCTGAACTTCAAAGATCAGAATTTGGAGAAATATAATTTTGTTGTTCTCACCTGTTACAGCCTTTTTGTGTACTTTCTGAGAATATTCCATTGTCAGCACTATAACAGTAAATGTGTTTTTATAGTATCCTATCAAATTGATATGTAGATGCAAGTAAACTTTTACACAATTCGTGTAAATGAACAAAAAGTACTGCGTAATTCGTTTCTGTTACGTTCTGTCATGTTACCTGATAAAAAGTAACAGCATAACCATAATCAGTAACAGGAAGGACATTCAAGACAATTTCACTAGCGAATCAAAAAGTTAATCTACTATATGCCAACCATTTCATTTAATATAAGTTATCATCACCATATTAAATAAATTTCAAAATAATATACAGTACATTGAATGAAAAAATAGGTTTTTTGCTTTTGATAACAGCAGCGAACATTGTGCAATTCTAGTATAGTAGATAGTGACAAGGGCCGTAACTACCTATGAGGCAGGGGAGCCAACTCAGGGGAGGCCTCCCCTGAATTTTCTACACCAAAATTTTTTTTTGAAGTAAAAAAATAAAATATTGACAATATGCACACGAAGAACTTGACTTTATATTATAAACAACACAATTTAACAGTTTTAACAGTGTTATCATGATACGTGATATGTCTGTCATTTTTTTCCGGATTTTTGATCGAAAGTAAACCGTTTCAGTATTTGTTTTATTTTGTTTTTCGTGTGGCCATCCGTCTGTTATTCAGTATTGAGGGGATCAGTATTCGTATGAGAACACATATGAAACTTTGCTTTCGATAATTTTGAATAAAAAATTAGCTATTGACATTTATTTGGGGCTCAATTATTTAAGCAGAGGAAGTTCCTTTTGTATTGTGAATCTTTTAAGATATCGGAAATTCGTTACTGGCTGAATCAGCTGTTGGATCGTTTTATTTAAGTTTCCCGATCGTACGAGAATATTATGGTCAATGCCTCAGTAAGTAAACACTCCCATTCGTTGTAGAAGGGACTTTATATACTAAGTATATACTAGAATAGTATAGAAAGTCCCTGGTTGTAGTTATATACATGTCTGTTCAGCTTTCAACAATATTGAAATTCAAGATCCTCATAAAAAAAATATCTAAATTCTTGCGTTTTATAATCTTGCTTTATATGTTTTTTGAACTTACCAGTTTCTTAAAAAATATCTTTAAATACAGAAAATACAGATAATAATTGTTTGCATGAAAATTGCTCCAAGGATCCAGAAAAACTTCGGCGGCCCCAAACCCCTGCCTCCCCTGAATTAGAACCCTAGTTACGGCCCTGGTAACAGAGAGGAATTTATTTTAGAATTTTTCATTACCTAGGCAGATTTTTCATCTTTCAAATACAGTTTCAAAAGATAAATGACATTGTTTGCTTTTATCTTCCAATTGTGACCAATCTGAAATTATGTATTTTTCTTCAACTATAAAATAAAATAAACTATTAAAAATTTATGAGAAAAAAATCCTTTCTGTTCCCAACTCTGTTCTGTTACCGTTGTCCTGTTACTCAAGATTCTTCATGTTACCGACATAGCTGACTAAATTTTAGTATATTTCTAAACCTTTTGTATTGCAAATGCTAAAATAAATAATTGGCATTTGATAAACTATTGCATGATATACTAGTAAACCACAAATAGTGTCTTAAACTTATTCCTTATTCCCATAAGAAACTTTTCAAAATTGATTCTCTTTGGTAACAGGAAAGAACTGGATTTTTTTTGTACCATTTTTAAAATTGATATTGTTACCGCATTTACCAATTGTTTGAATTACAGACAACAGTTCTTAGATCATCAATGTGTATTGAATTCTTTGATTAGTGCTATTAAAATACCGGGTATAAAGACATTTTTTTCTTGTTTTTTCGTATTGCCAAATTAGCCTTTTTTAGATATTGTCTCACATGTAAAAATATATTTTGAAGGCATTCCATTTTGGTTGGATTTTTACACACGTATACTAGACTTGATTTTATATAATTATACCAGTCAACAAAAGTAAAGATACACAAATGATCACAAGTTTGAACTCCCAGAATTTGTCATAAAATATAAATGATAGGAAAAATTGTTAAATTACCCAATAATAACATGCATACGTGCATGGATAAAAGAATCTGACCACATTGGAAAGTGACTGAGAAAATACCGTGTTATTAAACACAGGGCTCATATTCATTTTGCGGAAAATGATGACACTAGTGACCACTTAACGCTCGAAGATGAGAATTAAGTATTCAAATATATACAAAAGTATGCAAAATTTTCAGCAGACCATTTTTAATTTAATGTTTTAAGTTCAAATATCGATTTTTGATTTTTTTTTTATGAAAATACTATTTTTGTTAACAACCCCCCCCCCCCCCCAAAAAAAAAAAAAAAAAAAAAAAAAAAACAACAACTAGTTTTTGCCTTTTATCAATGGTTCTGAACAGAAAATAACACTCTGCAAATATTAGACCAATTAGGAAATTATTTACCTTGGTACGGTCAGAGACATATACACATGTGGATATATGTCTCTGTATCTGGTACCGTGAGTGTATCCAATATCATTTTACTATGGAAAATACATTCAAGCCTTGTATCGTTTCTTTTTTTGACTAGCATATATAATACAAGAGATATATTTACGAATATATTTGCTTGTAGTAGTTTTAGTCGTGTCTTCAGTTATTATTTTTTTCTTTGAAATATGAACATAAAATAATAAACTATATTTTTTTTTACAATCCAAAGACATATAAAAGACTAACAAAGGCCAGGGTTTCCTGACTTGGGACAGGCGCAACAATGTGTCGTGATCAAACATGTTTTGTGAATATCAAATCTCCCCATATACCGCTGCCGCTAGCCAAAGTGAAACGAAACCACACAGCAATATGCACTTCAGTGAAACTCAGTTTAATAGAAGGCCGAGTCCGATGTAAGAATAGGTAACAAAAGAAATAAAGCAAATTAAAGCAGCAGTCCTTTTCCACCAATTAATATTTTTCAGGGTAAATTTGCGCCAATTTACCTGTACACATATCTATCATAAATATGGGCGAACTACGTTTGCGCGGCCTGATTTTAAAATGACACGTATTACATTTGGGCGGAGAAAGGGTATTACATTTGCGCGAATTTACCTGTAGTTTAGCTGAGTTAATTGACCTGTAGTTTGGTTTTCGATTATTGTTTTGAACACAACTGGCCGATCATACCACATCTGCTGCTTCATATATTGAAAATCACCATCTCATCACACATCAATCTCATCATACATCATCATCACCATGATCACCGATCACCATCTTCATCAACAAAAAACGTATAATGTTGTGACCACTTCATATAATGTTGTGAGCACTGCATATAATGTTTGGACCACTGCGTATAATGTTGTGAGCACTTCATATAATGTTGTGAGCACTGCATATAATGTTGTGAGCACTGCATATAATGTTGTGAGCACTGCATATATTGGTGTGAGCACTGCATATAATTTTGTGAGCACTGCATATAATGGTGTGAGTGTTGCATATAATGTTGTGAGCACTGCATATAATGCTGATCATTAACATAAGGCAGTCATGGCGCTCCATACCATCTGCTGCTTCATATATTGAAAATCACCATCTCATCATACATCAATCTCATCATACATCATCATCACCATGATAACCGCCATGATCACCATCTTCATCAACAAAAAACGTATAATGTTGTGACTACTGCATAAAATGTTGTGACCACTTCATATAATGTTGTGAGCACTGCATATAATGTTTGGACCACTGCGTATAATGGTGTGAGCACTGCATATAATGTTGTGAGCACTGCATATAATGATATGAGCACTGCATATAATGTTGTGAGCACTGCATATAATGCTGATCATTAACATAAGGCAGTCATGGCGTTCCATGCCACTGCGTATAATGTTGTGAGCACTTCATATAATGTTATGAGCACTGCATATAATGTTGTGAGCACTTCATATAATGTTGTGAGCACTTCATATAATGGTGTGAACACTGCATATAATGTTGTGAACACTGCATATAATGTTGTGAGCACTTCATTTAAAGTTGTGAGCACTTCATATAATGTTGTGGGCACTTCATATAATGTTGTGGGCACTTCATATAATGGTGTGAGCACTGCATATAATGTTATGACCACTGCATATAATGCTGATCATCAACATAAGGCAGTCATGGCGTTCCATAAGTAACTATGCAGCAGCAGTCAGAAGAAAGTATGTTTTAGAAAAGGATACCATGTAAACTGCCGGTTCCAAGTCCGAATAAAGGAGAAAGGAAGTATTTTTCTTCTAATTGGCGCAATCATATCTTTTATTTTTGGCGCAAATGATACCATGTAATTTTAAAACAGGTGGCGCAAACGTAGCATTGGAGAAAAAAGTTGTGGCACAAAAGGACGCATTTTTGGCGCAAACGGATCTCTCCCATTAAATGACAATCAGTCATTGCTCAATATGAATTAACAAAGGACTACTAGCAGTATATAAACATTGAACCACAGCAGTGGCGGATCCAGGGGTTCCAGGGTTGGAACCCTCCTTTTTTTGGATGATCAATGCATTTGAATGGGGACATGTAGTTGGAATCCCCTTTTTAAAATGGCTGGATCCGCCACTGCATAGCCTGATATTCAGAGGTCTATATTTTGATTATAGACTGGTTTGTGTTATGCTTTATTTTGTTCATATAAAAAAAGAAGATGTGGTATGATTGCCAATGAGACAACTGTCCACATGCAAGAGACCAAAATGACACAGACATTAACAACTATAGGTCACCGTACGCCTTTTTTTAATAAAGTAAAATTACTTCCCTAATGATCTAATCGATACCATAACAGTATCATCCTTTAAGTTATATTGAAATAAATTGGAAATCAAACAAGTTCAGATAACACTGCAACATTTGTTTTCTTTTTCTTTTGTGCACACCAAGCATAAATTTGCTTAATTTAATGTGAAGTTGCTTACAGGGTGATCCTGAATTTAGTTTTTCTATATATACATATTATTTCTTACATTTGGAGGAACTGAAGAGAATTCAACATTCCTTATACCTCATGCACTACATATTAAAATAGGTTTCACTGTGTGAACAAAAACATGAATACTTGTTTTAATGTTACGATTCATGAAAAACAAGAATGTGTACACGGATGCACTACTCACACTATCTTTTTCTATGTTAGTAGACCGTGATATTAGAGGTCAAAACTCCATTAAAACTAGAAAGATCATATCATAGGGAACATGTGTACTGAGTTTCAAGTTGATTGGACTTAAAACTACACCAAATGCTACCTCGACCAAAAACTTTAATCTGAAGCGGAACAAATTTCCTGCAGTTTATAACAAGCTTTTATGGATTTATTGTACAGTTCATATTAATCATGATTAATTATATAAAAATAAGTCCAGTACTTATATTTTGAAACACATTCTAGGTTTATATTCTGTCACGTATTATTGTCATTTTAGAGATAGTTTTAACATTGTCATACACATGTAAGTGGGAGGTTTGGCTAGGCATAAAACCAGGTTCAACCCACTATTTTTTCTTAAAACATTCTGTACCAAGTCAGGACTATGGTAGATGTTATCAAATAGTTCATTTCTACGTATGTTGCCGTTTATTTTGTATTGCACTTCAGTGTTACTGTTATTCCTTTGTTTTCCTCTTATAGCTGATGTGTTTCTCTCGGTTTTAGTTGGTAACCCGGATTTGTTTTAAACCGATTTATGACATTTGAACACCGGTAAACTACTGTTTCATTTCGTATTTTTACTTGAAACCGTCAATAATGAGATCCTACAATACGTGTTTGCAATACAAAATTCTACTTATAAAATTGAGAATGGAAATGGGGAATGTGCCAAAGAGACAACAACCAGGACTGGGTTGCACAAACGACTATTAAAGTTAATAGTCTATTAAAAGTACACTTAAATTTAATAGTCTATTACTTGCGTTGCACAAAATTTAATTAACGTTAATAGTCTATTAACTCACTATTAAATTTAATTGAACGAAGGAGCACTATTAAGTCCTTAATTGTACATTTAAAATGGATGCCATGCAAGTGCTTGAATTACTTGTACCTCAAAATCAGCCGAATAATACCGTGACTGGCTTCTGAGGCCCCTCATGGGGGGTCCTAGTAATCACATAATCACCATTTTTTTGCCAATATAATCACTGTGATAATCATTAAATATTTGCTTATCTTTAGTAATCAAATAATCATAAACTAAAAATACAGTCCTAGGTAATCAAATAATCATGAAGTATTTGGCTTAATAATCAAATAATCATTAAAAAAACGGCCAAGTAATCACATAATCAAAAACCCCATGAGGGCCCTCGCTTCTCAACTCGATGATTTGACGGACTCGAACAGCCGCTGATATCCCACATTGTATGATTTCGTCACAAAAAGAATTGTTTTTGTTATTATTAAAATAATAATAGAAAGAAAATATAAGATTGATAAGTTTTTGAAGCATAAATGAAGATATAATATATATATAATTGTTTTTTTTTATGATTAATCATTTTCATTATGAATCTATTGGGGAAACAATGGTTTTATTTTCAATACGACAAGCTAGTGTCATTAAACTGAAGAAAAAAACTTTTGTCCTCATCCTTGGAAGTATGCTTTGTTAAAACTTAAATATATTTCTTAGTATAAAATCCATTCTCCAAAATTAACAATTTTTAGAAGGCATGCATGGACGAAAGCATTGGACATTTGAAAACCTTTTATAACAGGGGGTGAAACATGTGCAATCTATGTTGACGCTTTGATAAAGAGTGCTTTCTTTCACGTCCGCATTTCTATTAAGTATGGCATGCCGAGTTAACATTTTAATGATTACTACAGATTGGAGCAATGAATAAATAGAACAGTGCACAATAACGTACAATAACATACATTGTTATTTGTAGGAGATAAGAGAAACTACGTGATAATTTTGATCTTTTTTTTTTATTATGTAAGATGGCATGGTGTATATTGTCCATAATATTTATATCCAATACATGATATTTAACAATTTTTTTTTGCAACTGAAAACTGTAATGAAGATGAAACAAAACTATCCGACACTTTGGTATATCTTGGATATAAACTTAAAATAAATATCTGATATTCACATGGGATAGGGTTCATAATAATATAGAAATTATTGGACTTATTTGGGGTTGCCCAGATATTCCGACACATCATTATTCCGACACCCCACTGGTCCGAAACCCCAATAGGCCGACAAAGGTTAATAACAGCAGTTATAGAAAATATACTTAATGAGTAGAGCTTCACGAGGGTGTGGATTTGGGTTTAGAGAATAATGGGGGGAAATTTAAAGAATAGAGAAAAATGGACCAATAACAAAGAATAGAGAAAAATGAGGTGTTTAAATATAAAGATTAGAGAATAATTGGCAAAAAGTATAAAGAATACAGATAGGAATTAACGACACCGGACTGCATCGTACGATAACAATATTGGGTCAATGGAAGGCGTCCCAGAAAAACTTTAAAATAGCCTTGCCAGACGTCATAATTATTTGGACTAGGTAAATATTATAATATTGTCAATGATTTAACTAGTCTTTGCTTAGTCCAAATAATTATGACGTCTGGCAAGGCTATTTTATTTTTTTTCTCGGACGCCGAAGGCGTCCCAGACGTCATAATTATTTGGACTAGTCTTTGCTATGCAATAACATTAACTAGTCTTTGCTATGCAATAACAAATATGGCAGTTTTAAATTACAGCCCTAGTTTTTCTTCGTAAAATTCTACATCCAGCAGATCGATATTGGTGTCAACATTGAAAATTAATACACATTTTCCCTGAAATACGATGTATGTAATATGTATAAACGAAGAATGTGTAAATGTAATCTCCATTCACGTTTTGATAAAGAGTGCTTTCTTTCACGTCCGCATTTCTATCAAGTATGGCATGCCAAGTTAACATTCTAAACTATCCGACACTTTTGTATATCTTGGGTATAAACGTCAAACAAATATCTGATATTGACATGGGATAGGGTTCATAATAACATAAACAATTATTGGACTTTTGGGGATCGCCCAGATATTCCGACACCCCACTGGTCCAACACCCCATTAGTCCGACAAAGGTTAATAACTGCTGTTATAGAAAATATACTTCATGAGTAGAGCTTCATGCGGGTGTTGATGTGGATTTACAGAATAGAGAATAATGAGAGGGGGGTTACAGAATAGAGAAAGATGAGGTCCTAAAATAATGGGCAAAAAGTATAAAGAATAGAGAAAATGGCAAACATTTTAAAGAATACAGATATGAAAGACCCCCTCCTCTCCAATCCAGACACCCCTTGGTAGAATAATTGTTGACATGGTATTTGAACTATTCGTTCTACTAATATCACATAAATAGATTTTAGCATGCCACCTATCGGATATAACCATCAAAGAAATACCATGACCATATGCATATAAAGAAACTAAAAACTTTGCAAGTTTTGGTATAAGAAAATGGGAACACATTCTACTAAAAAAAAAAGAAATGTCATCAGCAGTGCAGTCTCTCTTCATAAGAAAAATGTTCACGTAATTAGGGAAACGACCATTTAACTTCAAGGGGGTTATGATTTTTTCCTTAAAATATTTCTGATCAAGCAGATGAAAAAAAATATTTTGATTCCTCCATACCTTATATGGGTCGTTTTCAAAAAATGTCGAATTTTCAGTACACCCATGCTAACTTTTTTATTTCTAATGGAAATTTCAGTTGTAATGGTTTAAATGAAAGCTTGTCGGATTTGTGATTCAGAACATTAATAATAAACACACCTTGCATCTATTTTGATAAGATTAAACTGCATTTAAGACTCATTTTGGGGGTATTTGTCTGCGTACAGTGTCAGAAAAACACATTTCAAATGATTTTTTTGCGATTTTCTGATCGCCTTGATATCTACAAAAAGGACTTTTTAAGAACGTCAAATATTACTCTAACGAAAATTCGTAGCTTCTATATCATTGTATGTAACATATTATCTACAAACTAAATTGAATCTGCGTACAGGAGGTTCATGTCTTTCCTGTTACCGCTACTTAAATCAGCCGTGAAATTATTCTCCCTATGAATATTGAATCAGTCAGTGTTGATTTCAAAAGTGCAAAGTAATCTTTACATTTAAAACGCCTCGTTTCTTGAACGACAGTGTAGAGAAAAGAAATTTCAAGACATTTAGTAAAAAAAAATAGAGCGTACTTTTTTTTATGTCTATGCTGTTACCATCAATTTTGATTAAATACACCAACAGTATATTTGTAAAAAGTGCAATAACGTGTTGGAAACCAAATTCACAATAGAAAAACATAATCACTTCACCAAAGGGAGTAGTTATTTCACAACAGCAATCAAAAACGAAGAAATTTGTCTATCCTGTTATGTCTATCCTGTTACTATGGTTGCTATGGTTACAGTAACAGCATAGACAATTGTAGACAAAAACGTCGTTAATTTTTTTATCTTAACATATAGGTGCAAAACGAATGAAATATTTCGTTGTTTGAAGTCATCTTAAGGTTATATAGAGAATAATACATGGCAAAATCCGTATCATATGTCGTATCATCCCGAGACATCAATATCAGCCCAAGGGCCTTTAGGCCCGAGGGATGATATTGGTCGAGGGTGATACGACATGTGATACGGATTTTGCCATGTATTATACGCTTTATCATATATTTCTAAGAGTATTATATTATATGAACTGTTTTTTGATCCATAGCACTGGGTTACCTTCAGTTCTACTTTTGTCTTGTTTCAAAGGCTTAAAAGAACTGCTCAATTACTTATCCGAAGCACCTGGGTTACTTACAATTTGCGTGCTGTTGTTTAAAAAATATTTTGTTTATTATTGTATTAATTTGTGTGTTTTGTATTTTTCATAGTTGCATTTAGTGTGCCAAAAAATATGAAAACTTGACGTTCGTGACGTCACATACAATATGAAAACTCGACGTTCGTGACGTCACATACCAAACAATGACGTCATTCAAAAAATTTACCTATTTTGAAGAAAATTTTTCTTAAGCAAAAAAAAAACCAAAACTGACTATGTAAAAAAAAAAAAAAAAAAAAAAAAAAAAAAGTAGGGGTGTGATAAAGGGAATGCGATAAAGGGTAGGGGTGTGATAAAGGGTATGCGATAAAGGGTGCGCATCAAAGTTGCGCGATATGGATTAAACAGCAGGCTATTTATCACATATGCAAAACTACTGTATTTACTACTAAACATATGATAAAACGTCTTAATCTTCCCAATTCAAGCATTCACAGGTGCAATACTGATATCGGTAACAGGATAGACAAAAAGGTAACAGGATAGACTTTTATATAGTAATATATCAGAAACGTACGTTCCTGTTACCAATGAAATATAGAGAAAAGTAAACTAACTTATGAGGGATTTACTTGATGTTGGGTTTATTTGAAAGGGTGAAAAAATGCCAAACAATATAAATTGCTATCTTAGACTTGCATTACTGGTGGTAATTTTTACAACCTTTGAAAACCAATTTTTAGAGGCATTTTTCAGTACAACCTGGAAAATTGGCAAATAATCTATTATATTACAGAATGAATATATATAGAAGTTTATTCTCTTGAAAACCATCTAATTGTCTACGTAAAACAAGCTTAACATTTTATCTAAACCTTTTCTTAATAACCCAAAATTTCTTTTGAAAATGGTAACAGGATAGACAAAATAATGTACCACCGATCAAAAAATGTTTCAACATATTCTTGTATGACATCATTAAGATTGCATCTTTTAATATGTTGTTCTTAAAGTACTGTTTGTTATGATTTGCTTATGTAGAGGGTTGTTTGAATAAGTAACTTTTAATAATTTTTTCAATTTCAAAATTCGACATTTTTTGAAAATGACCCATATACTGCTAAACATCTATTGCAAGCTTTCAGTAAGAGAAAAAACTTTTTATATGAAAATTTTCGATAACATTTTATTTATTTTTGTTCGTCGTACCATTGAAATTTATGTTTAAAGTGACATATAGACCCAAAGGGTCGGGTGTTCTTATAATTGTTTTTATATCTCACTGTATTATATAATATTTTGTGAAAAACACATGTCACTATAATAAATAATTTACTTACTTACTTATAGAGTTGTATGTAAACATGCGACACGAAAATTACTCTAGCAACCAACACCACCTCTTTTGACACTCACAACGGAAGGTTTTCACTATTTCGATTTACGAGCATTTTTTGCTGTTGTAAACTTATAACGGATTCCTCACAGAGAACGCGGCAAACTTTACAAAGTTCTATTTGGTTTACCACTGTCTTTATAGTTAACGTACCGCGTATTAACTTCAAATAATTCACTCTTCAATTAAGTAAATAAACATTGTTGTACTAGTATATATAGACTAACTAAACTAATGTTCATCTCAAAATAATTCTGTACACTAAACTAAGCATCTCACATTCAATGGTCTAAGCGGTAAAGCCTAACTGGAGCCTTAACTTTCTAATTTCTCTGCTTTGGGAGAGATACATAGCTGTGTATCGTCATTTTAGTTATTCGATAAAGCTTCACAAAGCTTATTTAGTTTGACAAAATGTTCGCTACACCGCGTCTCATTCATTCTTTATTTTTAGGGGTGACTATATCCGGCTACTTTCACTAATACATATCTACTAACCAACCGTGATAAATTGCCTGAGCCTGCTACAAGGCAAATTTGCGGCGGTTCCTATTCAATACTAGTGTGTTCTTTCATTGTCTAGTGGCAGTTCAAGTGTCATTGGCCGTTTTTCATGCCGGATGGCAACTTTTACAGGGTCTATCTATTTTTTTTTTACTGTCAACTGATTGTTCTCGACCTGAACATGCATGTCAGTAATATTTGCCACTGGACATCACGCAAACTTGTAAGTACTTTATGATATGTTACTTGAATTATTATTTTTAGGACTATCAAAAAGTTGTTGAATTATTCCATGTCAGACTATTTGGGGTATCGGACAATCATGGGGTGTCGTACTAATGGGGCGTTGGACTATTGGGTTGTCGGACCAATGGTGTGTCAGACTAATGGTACATCTGAATAACGGGGCTGCCCCGATTTATGATACTTAATTTCTCTCCCTCGTGTATTTTTTCCGAGAATTTTCAATCCCTTTCAATGACAACACAAGCAATTTCTTGTATCTTGTTTGAAATAAATTTGCGGCTAAATTTCTCTCATGGAAGATTAAAAATTTCTGATTTTACCACGATTGTGCCAAATACTATAGTAATTTATTCGAGTTAAAAAACGAAGTGAAAAATGGACTTAGATTGAGTCAGTCTCTTGAAATGGAAGATATAAATATAGCATGCTGTAGTTGTCAATTTTCTTTTGTAGACGTCGACAATAAACTTTATATTTGAATTAGTAACATAATGGAATTTAACACTAATGCTTTTTTATTCCCCTATTCCCCTCGTTTTTCGAGACTTTCTATCTTTTTCAATACAACATATGCAATTTCTTGTATTTTGGAATTAGACATGTTTTGGTGTCGATTGAGAGTAGACCCAGGGTTGCGTTCAATATATTAGCGGCTACGTAGATGTATGACTATTGAACGTGTAGCTAGCCTATAATTATAGCAGCTACATAGATATTGATAGCAGCTAGGCTAGCTACACGTTCAATAGTCATAAATCTACATAGCATTATATGGGGACGAAGTCCCCAATAACAGTAGATAATTCAATAAAAAAAAAAATTCGGGAAAATTTCCCGAATTTTTCATTGTACTAATGAACTCAAAATCGTTCAATTTTTTTTATGTCATGTTTTGAAATCCCGGACCTGCGCAGAAATGTACAATATACTTCCTTTTTCCGGTCTCGTTTGTATGAAACTTTGAGTAAAATATATATTTATCAGTCTAGTATAAAATAGGAAGAAACGCGCAATACCAATTTCATTTTTAATAATTCCTTGATATGAAAAAACGTTACCTAATGATAGCGTTTCTTTGTTTACATTGCATATGACGTCATAATTTAAATAACGTCACAACTAAAATCCCTAACAACAGAACCAAACTCGGAAACGTTATGGTATTTCCGTTTCTTTTTTTTTTGACAAATAATTAAGTTACAAAAAAATAATTCATACAGACTTCGTCCCCATTTACAGGTAATGCCTGCCTCATATTATAGCTGCTTCGATGTTGAACACAACCCCGTTGAAAAATGATAAAATCGCTGAAATCGTGTTAACGTCATGAAAACTTGATGAAAATCACTGAAATCGTGTTGACGTCATGAAAATCGTGAAAATCATGATGACGTCGTGAAAATGATGAAAATCGAGAAAATCGTAATGACGTTGTGAAAAAATGATGAAAATCACAGAATTAAATGGAGCTTAATTGACTATTAAAATGTTAATAGTCACTTAATTGTCTATTAGTTAATAGTATCTTTAAAAGTGATTCTTGCAACGCTATTAATTCACTCTATTAACTAATTGTCAATTAGATATTTAATAGTCTATTAGAAGTTAATAGTCTATTAACTTAATAGACGTTTGTGCAACCCAGTCCCGACCATAGAGCAGACAACAGCAAAAGGTCACCAACAGGTCTTCAATGCAACGAGAAATTCCCGCATACTAACGTTGCAATTGGTTTGGTCTAGGTATAAGAAATGATAGGTACAGTCTGACCTTTAAAATGGGGAGTTATTTTCGAATGAATTGATTTAAGATAAAGGTTATTTGCCAATTGATCTCATCCTGCATGACATTTGATGACTAGGTGAATTTTTAGAAAGGACCTTTTATCCTACTCGACCTTTACAAATGCGAACTTGTTTATAAAGTCTGTGACTTGCACTATCCAAGGTTAGAGCTGTAAGTTTGTATTGGTTTGAATGGGGGTTTTGAACAGTGGTTTCCAAACATTAGTTGTACAGAGAATGAAGTTTTGAAAAGGGGTCATGGATAAAGCTTCGTGTGAATGTGACGAATCAATAACTAACGGATTTTGTATAAATGACAGCAGGTTATTTATAGAGACATGAGGTCAGCCATCATGGAGAGAAGGTGGTGTACCATGACTGCATCTACGTCGAGGAGTAGAGTTGAAAATGTTCATCATATTGACCAAGCTACATGAAGGACGAGATAGAATATACCTATACCTATAATGATAAATGTTGTCAATGCGAATATGATGTTGCAGTTCTCAATTGTCCAATCCAGTAGTCTTCTTTTTGTCTACGGAGAGACAGTTGTTGCAATATGAGGATTGTATTAAAGTCCTGTGGTATATTTTTTCGATGTTGCGAACTTTCATAAAACAGGAAAATTTCAAATAAGCTTTATTTAGAGTCGGCAAAGTATTCAAACAGAGATAACATATAAGCTATAATAATGCCGGCTTTTAACGGATTGAAAAACCAGGCTGATTAAAATGCTGGTAAGCAATGCGGTCGCTTGCATTGCTGTTAATGTCTGATCTTTCTTCTGTAGTTCATCGAAATTGACGCCACGTCAAGGATTTGTATAGTTACTATACAAATCCTCGGCCACACTAAACTCCGAAATGAACCCCAAACAATTAGTGGTTCCTGACTAAGGATAGGCGCAAATATTTTTTAAAGTTTATATTAAAATACAAATGTCAAATGCGGTTTTGACGTGACGCTAAAAAACTTGTTACAACTCTTATGTTCATGGTTGTAGCATGAATATCTAAATGTAAATAAGAATTGATCGCTTCAACCGCTATACTAGTACAACCGGTACAACCCGCAATATAATTATGAAAAGTAGCTTGCAATTATTGAATAGATGCAGTGGTGTGGTAAATAAACTGATCATAAATGCCAGGATTAAAATTGTGTACACCAGATGGGCGATTAGGTGAAAAAAAACTCAAAAAAAAATATAATAAAGTACCTATAGCGACTGTATAGGGTCTTGACGATCTAAGCGATCAGCTAAATTACAAAAATAAACTCTCCAGTTCATAGGCGGATCCCCCCTCCTTCGTAGGAAAAATTTGATTGATCATAAAGGGAATCACTGAAGCGTGACTGGAGCGGCTGCCTATTAAATAGGTTAGCCAGCTCAACCCCCCCCCCCTTTTTTTTACATAAAGTTCTGGATCCGCCACTGCAGTTCCCCAGCTATTGGAGATATTACTGAACAATTACAACACTAATCTGACGCTGAGACTACTATATAGTAAAATACTTATATTAGCTTCAGAATATCGTAAATTTTATGCAATAAACGAGATTCAATTTAATGTTCACGTGTTGCTTTTTTTTCTTCAATAAACGGAAGGATTTGTACGCATGCCAATAATCCACTTCCTCCAAATTTTTAACATGGCTGCTCGGGTGTTCAAAATTGTCGCAAGCCGACCTACAAAGCTCTTGTTGCAGCCTTTCAAGGTCTATATTTCATATTAACTGGCAACAAATTCAAAATAATGAAGGCACTGCACACAACACACACCACTAAATCAATAGTTACATACATGGAATTATGTTCTGAAAGTAAACAAAGTGCTTGGAACCTTGAAGGTCAAAAACATGAATGCATTACACACCAAATTAACATTTTTAGAGTCATAAGTAATTTGTTTTTCAACACATTCCTGTTTAATATTTCTATATACGGGATTCAGATAACTTCCCTAAACCAGATGGGTGCATTACATCGTAAAAAGTACGTTATACAGTTTTGGAAATTTATAAACCCTCTATATAATTTTTGTTTATTCAATGTTATACCTGTATCATGTGTATATGTAGACTAAATTACACATATATTGTTAAACGGAATACACAAAATCATGACAGTTGATAATCATACTGGTATTGACTAAATTACACTTATATTGTTAAATGGAATACACAAAATCATGACAGCTGATAATCTTACTGGTATTGACTATATTACAGTGTGTTCCCTAGGCTATTCATGCATTGCGGTACTGCTACGCTTAAAATTTCAGTCACCATGCGTTTTTCATAGCCGCAATGCCACATGTGTGAAATTTGTATTATCTTAAAATATGAAGTGACAAGTGACAAAACTCTACAGGTGTTTCAAACTCACTGGACTGATAATTGATAATAATTAGATGCAACGCTCTAATTTTACAACCACGTTGATTAGATAGAACAACATTCAAGATTTCGATTACATAATAGAAATCAGGAGTTCAAATTGTTGTAATGATAAATATTATAGCCTGACACAGCTTCCAAATATCCTTCCGTGAAATATAAAAAGTAACCCTTTTGCAGTATAAGTTTTACGTTTTGAAATCATATGTTTGACATCGTTAATTTATTGAAATATATCAAACACAGTTGATTAGTTGTAACAGAGAATACACATCATTGGGTTGAAACATGATGTAACTTTGACCTCTGTAGCAGAGTTCAAAAAATTTATGGGTCACTGACTATTCACATCGTCTGTTGATGTGTTGTTTTAATGTCAAAGATTATTTTATTTTTGAAACTGATCTTTCAAACTAGTTTTAATCCAGATGAAAGTAAAAACATTGCTTGACTGTACCTTAAGTTGAATATCTATATCCAAATTAAATTATTTAAAGCTGTAATCCATGATCACAAATTAAATGCTTTGTTTACAATTGTTGAAAGCCATGTGCTTTTTTGGCGGGGAAAATTCGGGAAACCCTTTAACAGGAAACAGTTACAATGTACATTTCATTGTTATTTGTAGACAGTAAGAATTTCATTTTGGAAATCATTTTGATTAACTGCTAAGATTTATTCATGAAAAATGAATAATTTCTTTGGGTGAAACTGATAATACCTTGTATTAAAATAATCTACATCTAGGGTTATGGAAAAAGGGGGGGGGGCTGTTATTTTTTTTTATAGTTTTTTTTACATAATCAGTGTTCTCCCCAGGATTTTTGGATAGCACCAGGGTAACGCGTGACGAAATGAATTTTACAATATTTTGTGTCACATTGCGTCGCTTATTTTTTTCTTGTTAGTTTTTGTCATTACCTTTTTGCCTTTGTTTTGTTAACTGTGGTACTGTGTTGTATGGACTTTGGGTCAGAAAATTATTGGTAGAAAAAGTAAATCAATAAACAGTTTGTATACTTTAATATCTTTGAAGAATAAATAAAAGAAAGCACAATTAGTTTTTAAACTAAAGTCACTTCTTATATTTTGATCAAGCCATTTTGTCCTGATACTTGTAGTTACACTACACATTCCCCATGTTAGATTTCACCATAACAATTACACAGTGTAGATACTATTCTGTACGCTATCCGGAAGTCGCGATTTTCGAAGCGATGATTTCCAACTGGCTAACAGGACGATTTTGCCTACGGTAACTTTTCTCATCATTTGTTTACTCCTATATCTACAAAGTGCTTTGAACATCGTCAAGGTATATATAGCATCATAAATATGAGATACTGTAACAAAAACATGCATTAGAATATAAATATACGTGTGCATCACATCAACTTGGTAGAAAAAAGTGAAATCGATGGACAATTTTGCTCTCGTAGTACAAAGCAAATAATCTTTTATTGCAAATATTTGCATCAGTTTACAGTTAAATATATACTGTTTCAATATTCTTTTCGTATTTAAGTAGAATATTCGTATTTCCCATAAAAAATATGTTTTCCTTGAGGATCTAAAAATAAATTACTGTACGATCAGTCTAGAACTGACTGTATTCTAGAAGCGATTTCAGATTTTTTGACTGTATGACCAGTCGTGATTTTGAAGAAAAAACAACAGCAATTTGAAGGAATAGACGTGTATATGTGATATTATGAACTATCCAGGGAACTATAACGTGTAATTACTTTCATCAGACAATACAAATATATTTCAGATGAGTTTTTTAGATGGTAAAATAATTGTATTTTTGTTCCATCAGTCTTATTTAAAATCAAATGCCTAAAAAGTAATACATGATTCGCTTGTGGACTTTGTAATAGTGTATCGTTACAGTGAACTGTTTATAGCTATTACATTTTAAAAAAAATTATTTACACCGTCCTCCGTTGACCAATTGATGATAACATAAATCAAGCTTGTCTCTTTTAAAATAACAAAAATTAGATAAAGACAGCTTTGCGTAGGGGGTTAATTCATGTGATATAATTTTGGTAAGTTTACAGAAATAGAAGGTCCATAATGCATTAATCGAGTAAAAATGGAGCAATTTCAGAAAACTTTAATGATTGGTTTAGGAGGTGTTGGAAATACCTGATAGGTGCCCCATATAATGCAATGTTCAAGTCCGTATCTTATATAAAGTAACCCCATAAAAGATTTTTACTAAAATTCGAAATAGACGGTGCACAATACAGTCATTATCATTTATGATAAGGAATCCGAATAAAATTAATTAATAGTTATATCAATGACGGATTCAAATAAAGGGTATCCGGCAGTTTGAAACCCTTTTTTAACTATCAATGCATTTGTATGGGAACATATATTTGAAATCCCCTTTTCTTCTGGATTGAACCCCTCTCCATTTAAAAATGGCCGGAACCCCCAATGTATATAAAGTGGTTTATGAGGAGATGCGCGTACAAAACCGGCGAAACATATTGTACCGTTCCAACGGACGAACGGAAAGACGGACTTCTTTATCACTATAACCCCCAGCTTGACAAAGTGGTGTACAATTGAGTGTCAAAGAGACAGCTCTACATCTTAAACAAAGTGAAGAAACTGTGATCAATTGTAGGCTACAGTGCGGCCTCGAATGTGTGTAAATACATGCATTTTTATATAACAACTAAATCTGTGTTTGTACAATTTTAAGTATAACGGAGGACATTTCTGAAACTTATATACTAGTATACATCAAACCTTCCTCTTATTTTAGCAACATTTAAACATCCTTATACTTAATTTAGAAAGTCGAGTACACCCTTTTAAGCTTAAAAATGTTTCATAAGTTTTCAGGATGTGAATGTATTGAAGTATATTTGTGTTATTTAGAAAAATGCCTCCTTCTAATGTATCGTAAATAACTTTGAAATCACCACTAGAATACAGTGACATTAAGACTGATCATACAGTTTTAAAATATACAAGCGAGACTGATCGTACAGTGAGAAATTCAAACAAGTGTAATTTTCTTATTTCTGGGTTCAAAGATCTGGTTGAAACTTTTACCACCACTTGAAATATACTTCATTTAGTTAATTAAGTCTGGTTTTTACGTTAATTTGTACACTAAGAGGATAAACAGATTGTTTTTAGGTTCGCCGACTGATTTTTCTGAGTGATGCACTTGAAAATCTCTTGATTAAGGCAAAGATACAAATAATGAATGTGCGGAATTTAATTCTAAACCATTTGAGAATATCGATGTCGGCTGAATTAATCATTAAGCAATGTACAGATGATCAACTTACCGTTTAATTCAGTATACCCATCAAATTTAAAATGTGATCCAAAAAGTTCTCGCTTCGAAAATCGCGACTTCCGGATAGCGTACAGAATAGTATCTACACTGTGAATTAACTTTGAACAAGATTAAATTTTGATACAGAACCTTCAGTAGATTAAAAACTATTTTCCATAGTTTTAGACCTGATTCTTTTAAACAACAACAAATTATTTTTATAGTTAATACTTTGTTCCAGACAATATAAGTACTTACAGAAATATATCTGTCCACAATTTCATATTTAGCTATAGTCCTGTTTTGGATTATATTACATTGAAATGATATAATTTTGGCAGTAGGCTTGTCAGCCCTGGCACAGTCATATATATCAAAGGGAGAAAAATCTACTAATTTAATATAATATGTCTGTGCATCAATAAAAGTATGATTCTCAAAAATAATTTTCAAAACATTTTTGTTCGTATGTTCTAAGAAAGTTTTTATCCTGAATGTAACATTCTAATATAATTTTGCATTTAATTTGTAATTTATTTTTATTTTCAATGAGAAATTATATTTGAGGAGCATTTATTTGTGATAAGAAAAATCAGGGGAAGTAACTCCACAATTTAATTTCCAACAGGCAAATTATTTTGACTCAAGACTGGCGTAATAGAGTTCATTAACAAATGTCTGCTTGTCCCTCACAAGTCTGTTATTAAAATTATGATCTCTTAATTAATTAAAACACATAAGAATCATGTACATCGATTAAATCCAATCATCAAGGTTAACCTCAAAAGGTAAATCGATCACGTGGTGTAAACAATCTACCTGTCAGATCTGGATTAAACTGGTTAGAACTGGTCAATTTTCATGTAAAATTTTAAACCTCACAGAAAGTTGAACAAGTCGTCTCAATCTTTACCGATTTACGATTTTTTTACCAAAAACTTAAGCACCACGGAGAAAAATTATACATCGCGGCAAGAACGATACCACCGCGGTGGAAAATTATACATCGCGGGCCCGTGGTCCTTTAAGGGCCTGGGGAGAACACTGACATAATATTACAAATACAAGTTAACCAGTCTGAAAATACATGGTTAAAAGGATTTTAATTCTGAAAACTCTGTGTTTTTTAGCTCACCTGTCCCGAAGGGACAAATGAGCTTATGCCATCACTTGGCGTCCGTCGTCGTCTGTCGTCCGTCTTCGTCTGTCGTCGTCTGTCGTCGTAAACTATTTCAAGAATCTTCTCCTCTGAAACTACTGGGCCAAATACTTTCAAACTTTAACTGAATGTTCCTTAGGGTATCTAATTTATAAATTGTATCCGAAGTTATGATCTATCAACAAACATGGTCGCCATTGCTAAAAATAGAACATAGGGGTCAAATGCAGTTTTTGGCTTATAACTCAAAAACCAAAGCATTTAGAGCAAATCTGACATGGGGTAATATTGTTTATCAGGTCAAGATCTATCTGCCCTGAAATTTTCAGATGAATCAGACAACCCGTTGTTGGGTTACTGCCCCTGAATTGGTAATTTCAAGGAAATTTTGCTGTTTTTGGTTATTATCTTGAATATTATTATAGATAGAGATAAACTGTAAACAGGAATAATGTTCAGCAAAGTAAGATTTACAAATAAGTCAACATGACGGAAATGGTCAGTTGACCCCTTTAGGAGTTATTGCCCTTTATAGTCAATTTTTAACCATTTTTCGTAAATCTTAGTAATCTTTTACAAAAATCTTCTCCTCTGAAACTACTGGGCCAAATACTTCCAAACTTTAATTGAATGTTCCTTAGGGTATCTAGTTTGTAAACTGTATCCGAAGTTATGATCTATCAACAAACATGGTCGCCATTGCTAAAAATAGAACATAGGGGTCAAATGCAGTTTTTGGCTTATAACTCAAAAACCAAAGCATTTAGAGCAAATCTGAGGTGGGTAATATTGTTTATCAGGTCAAGATCTATCTGCCCTGAAATTTTCAGATGAATCAGACAACCTGTTGTTGGGTTGCTGCCCCTGAATTGGTAATTTTAAGGAAATTTTGCTGTTTTTGGTTATTATCTTGAATATTATTATAGATAGAGATAAACTGTAAACAGGAATAATGTTCAGCAAAGTAAGATTTACAAATAAGTCAACATGACGGAAATGGTCAGTTGACCCCTTTAGGAGTTATTGCCCTTTATAGTCAATTTTTAACCATTTTTCGTAAATCTTAGTAATCTTTTACAAAAATCTTCTCCTCTGAAACTACTGGGCCAAATACTTCCAAACTTTAACTGAATGTTCCTTAGGGTATCTAGTTTGTAAATTGTATCCGAAGTTATGATCTATCAACAAACATGGTCGCCATTGCTAAAAATAGAACATAGGGGTCAAATGCAGTTTTTGGCTTATAACTCAAAAACCAAAGCATTTAGAGCAAATCTGAGGTTGGATATGTTGTTTATCTGGTCAATTTCTATCTGCCCTGAAATTTTCAGATGAATCAGACAACCTGTTGTTGGGTTGCTGCCCCTGAATTGATAATTTTAAGGAAATTTTGCTGTTTTTGTTTATTATCTTGAATATAATTATAGATAGAAATAAACTGTAAACAGCAATAATGTTCAGCAAAGTAAGATCTTCAATTAAGTCAATTTGACCAAAATTGTCAATTGACCCCTTAAGGAGTTATTGCCCTTTAAAGACTTTTTTCACAATTTGTTCATCATGTTGACTTACTTTAAAAAATCTTCTCCTTTGAAACTGCTGTATCAATTTCAGCCAAACTTAGGCTAAATGAGTTTCAGAGTATCTAGTATAAATTTTATATTTTATTTCCTTGTATGTCAAGAAACATAGCTCCTATGGCTAAAATAGAACATAGGAGAAAATGATTATTTTTTTTGGCTTTTGAAGAAAATAGGACGATCCAAAAAACATTTAAATAAATTGAAAAGCCAAAATAATCATTGATGAGAGATTTAACCAAAAGAATTAAGGTGAGCGATTCAGGCTCTTGAGAGCCTCTTGTTTTAATTCCTTTATTATTTACATCATAATCAGAAACATTAGCTACATGTATAAGGTATTTCAAACATATTATTGGCTTTTATATAAGAACATTCAAGACTTAATAAGTATGTACCTGTAGTAAAAACAAACCTGGTAGAGCCTAAAATAATTCTACAGGGCCCTTGAAAAAAACTTTTGGATCCAGGCTGGCCTTTGGAGAAAATGCTAAGTGTTGTTCCTGACTGTATTGCAGATTTATGTGAAGTTTTTAAACGGACATTGTATAATTCATTTCACTAGTGTAAAAAAAATAATCCTACAAAACAACGCTGCGTTCCGCATTGCAAATTCACATTAGACCCACCATGCATCAAAATTTTTCTAGGGAAGACACTGTATTACACATATGTTGTTAAAATGAATACACAAAATCATGACCTTAATAGTTACAACTCGGTGTATATAGAAAATTAGTAATACACTGACAAATGATTTGAACAACCAGTTACCTTATTGTATTGTTCCATTTTTGCAGACTGGGACAAGAGTAGTAAGATGTCAATCAGCAAAAGCAGCAACATATGAAAGTACTATTGAAAATTTACCAGAAACCAGAGTTACAACTTTAGATAATGGTGTAAGAGTGGCAACAGAAGACTCTGGGATACCTACTTGTACTGTAAGTTCTTTATTCTACTGGGCTTTGTTGGCCTTCTGATTTAAGAAGTTCATCTACAGTTATCTGTTAATACTTAGATTGCCAATTTTAAACTTCTCTTTACATGTAATTTGGGAAAATATGTTGTACTTTATCTTCAATTACTTGGGTGGCCATTTTTCCTTTCAAGATTTTTTTTTATCCAGGTACATTTTTTTTGTACTTCAGCTTCCTCAACTGTGAGCCATGATTAATCCAAGTCAGTGTTCTCTCCAGGATTTTTTTAAGGCGCAAAAATCAAGGGCGCGTAACTCTTTTTTTAGAGTGAACTTTTGTGATCTGAAGCAATCAGTTATCAACATGACATGCAAAGAAAATATAATGCTTTGTGTTATGTGTTTAATAATGCAGAGTATTAATGAATTACAAAAATATATATATATGAAATAAATTGATTTTAAACACAAAAGTTATTTATATTTAGTCAATTAAAAGAAGTCAAAATATAAATATTCATCTCTGTATAATAATGACTCTCTGCTCCTTCTAGGGATACTGTTTTAAGATAGTGTTATTTTGTTGGATTGTTTCAAGATAGTGTTATTTTGTTGGACAGTCTGTTCCTCAACTTTATCCTCTTTAGGGTTGAAAACCCCTCTCACAATAACTTTTGCTTATACCCTCTTTTACATTTCTTGGCCATGAAAACTCAGTCAGCCACTTGTCATTGAAACCAGAAACATGGTGCTTGCTGTTATCACTTGCTAAAACTTTAGCTCGGTTGTTTTAAAGAATCAATGACATCTGCTTATACTGACAGTGAAGACGAAGGTGTATTCCCTTTTCTTTGGAAGTCATTTACCCGAATAATTCAGTCGTTATATTCCGCTGATCTACGAAGGCTACAGTAACGCCTGAACGTCTTCCTCGATCAAGACCGTCAACCGGAAAATTCACACTGCTTTGCAATATGGGAATTTTGATTTAAATTGGCAGCTAAAGAAGGAGGAGTTCCGGATGTTAATTGATGATAAATGATGTAAACTGATGTTAATTGATGTTAATTAATTATTATCGGATTTGTGTTAATTGAACACACGTGTTTGGTAAGACAATTTCAAGAGAGTTGCGCAGACTCATATCCTGATCGCCACTGATTGGCTCTCTCTCACAGAGAGCAGGCGACGCGGCCAATGATCATAAGGAGTTCAAGCCCTCGTGTGGGAGAAAATCGGACACGGAAAGGGCTTGAATTATTCGAGTTAGGAAGTCATTGGTCTGAAAAAAAACTTTTACTTCCATCATCTGCCTATTGCTTAGAAGTCACCCCTTTGTTATCTGCAGGGAAAATGTTCATTCAGAATTAATTAAATAGAATATGGTTAGGAATTTTGGTAAATACAACTTTTTAAAAGAAAAAAGTTTTAATGAACAGCTGACCAGTTTCCATAGTTTGACAATGGTCATTACGCTTTCGTGTGTATTATTTTTAAAACCTATCTTTGGCAGGTAGATATAAAGTTAAGACCATTGAAATTATTTACTGGTGACATTATACAGAAAGCTGCATCGATTCCGTACCCTGGTATATTGTTGCATATTTCTCGACGCACAGATTCATGATCGATGTTCAATGATCATTTTATTTCTAAAAACATGACAGTTTGAGATAAATTTACCTTGCAAACAAAATTTTTTCACTTTCTATTAAAATAAATCACTCCTCAATATCTTTAATAAAAGTTTATTTTAATTTTTCAACTACAAATACTCTCATTCATAATTTCCATCGTTAACATCTTTAGCAAAATCTCAGCTGTGATCAACAACTTGACAATTTTAACGAACATTTATAATGAAAATGTGAAAATGAACACATTGCGGGATCAAGTATTAAGGGACAGACGTTATACATGTTAAACACCACCAACCAATTTATCAATCATGTTTTTGTGAATCAAATACAGAAAAATTGGTCAGAACTTAAACCATACTACTGTATCATGACATTGTATCATCATGATTATAACCATTGCTTTCTTATCTTTTGGTTCTTGCATTTTTGATGAATGGTTATCTATCAATTACTCAAATGTGCAATTGGTAAAGTCAAATTGGTATTGTCTTTTAGCACAGTAAACTGTAGATCTTGGTTGTTCAAAATTCAATGATTTAAGAAAATAAATTGATATAACATTGAGAGAAAAGTCTGAGGATGTTGCACATGTTCTGGGACATATGATGAAGATAGAGAAGAGGGGTTTTATTATTTTTTATTTTGTTCAAATTAGCATATATTATATTGTAAAAAGAAAACAGTCTATAGCTTTAACCTTTTTCCAATAATTTTAGGTTGGATTGTGGATTGATGCTGGGAGTAGGTTTGAAAATGCAAAGAACAATGGAACAGCTCATTTTCTTGAACACATGGCATTCAAGGTAAGTTTTACAGAAGTTACAGTGATAGCTTTGGGTCAACCTGTGACATGAATTCTGCAGTCATAATACAGAACAGGATATAAAAACAAATTAAAATGAAACAGATGCTTATCTACAAAAAACTCTTCAGGCCTGCTGGATTTACTGACAAACTTTGCAAGTGGATAAAATGTTTAAATACAAAAGTTACACTAAAAGACAGCATATTGTCACCTCCAAATGAAAAATGGGCTTCTAAAAACTTGTTGTGGGCATAGGGCCTTTTTTGTTTATCATATCCTCAAATTTGTATTAGGTATCTTAACAAAGATTGTCAATCAGAAAATAAGACTATATAATTGACTATTGATATAATATCTCAGATTTATTATTTAGGGTCACATGCTTAGGGTATGTGAATTTAATCAATAAAGATTCTTCCTACATTTATGTATGTGATTTATTTCAGGGAACACAGAAAAGATCACAGACAGATTTAGAGCTTGAAGTAGAAAATATGGGTGCACATTTAAATGCATATACCTCAAGGGAACAGACTGTGTATTATGCGAAATCATTTTCAAAAGATGTAAATAAAGGTTTGTACGAGTGAAGAAGTTTTAAAAATGGAAATGAAGATGAAATGATTAGCTTCAAATTGCACCAAGGAAAAATATATGATCTATTTAATTTGTTTACCTGTGTGTCACGTACAGTGCCAGTAAGTAAACTGAAATGGAGGTAAAAGAAGTTTCATTCCTGGAAAAATTACCTTTTGAACTATTAATCATATCCTTAATATCGAAAGCCTAAATTAAAATATTGTTTGTTTGCCCTTTTCCGAAACAGGGTAAGTAGGTAGGTAGAATATTTTATTTTTCTTTCCCAAAAAATAACTTGGCTCGGTACATTTTTTGTAATGGGTAGGCAGGTAGGTATACTATTTTATTTTGTAGATACAAAATCTGCATCATGTCATTTTTGTTTGTATTGCTTTTGTTTAAGTATGCTTTTGCTAATAAGTTTCTGGGGCTATTAGTATTTATAATAGTCCCAGGAAGTTTTGAAAAAAAAAATACCATCTCACTCATCTCTTGAGGCATTTATAGAAGTACTTAGTGGAACATTACCAATAGATTTAAGAAGAGAAGAAATGGCCATCAGAGTTAGGAAAAATTAATTCATACAGTAATCCTGGTAAAATATGTCGGGGCAGACTTATACTATTTGAAAAAGTCCCTAGAGTGTTTAAATTTTCGTGTGTGCCTGTGTTTCCAATAAAAGTGCTCCTAGACTTGAAACTCAACTGACATCGCATTTATAAATGATCTGTATGGAAAAACTTGGCGATTTTACTGCCAATTATTCTCCACTTTACAGACCTTTGGTTCATGTCAGATATAAATAATATATATAATGCTGGTCGAAGGCATCGTTAACATAATCGTCCCGATCTACGGATCACCAAAGGCCATCCCTTCATAGGACGAACATTTTTTTGAATGAACCCTGCTCTTCAAGTATAAAAACACAGAGTAACGTTCGTCATATCATGATTTCAAAGCTTTCAACAATGATTTCAAACAAATGCTTTGAAACTCTAAATGCAAGTGTTCATGTCAAACGCTCACCTGATACCAAACGGACTAGACCTTATACGGTAAAGATAAAACCCAAGGATTCCGGAAAAAAAGTTTTGAGTGGGAAATACAAATATATGATTTTTGGTAGGAACGAAAAAATAGAATAAAATAAAATCTTGCTGGTAAATACAAATAAAAGATTTTCAGGCGGAACAAATTTATAGGGTCGGTCGGTAAAGGGCAAACAAACAATATTTTAATTTAAGCCCAACTAGGGGAAAACAGTTATTTTAATTTTGAGGTCACTAGGCCTAAAATAAAATATTGTTTGTTTCCCCTCCCCCGACCGACCCAGTAAAATCGCTGCGACCCGAAAAATTTTATAGGCCGTTTGTGTTCAATATTTTTTTTTCATTTTGGTTTTTGGTGATACCTTTCCGAAGCTGTAGTCCAGGAGCGTTTTAATTCAGGGCATCTTTGCATTGAAGCGCCTAAATGATAGGTAAACAAGAAAAATAAACATGGCTGGTCACACTATTTGTGTATCAGCAAGCAGGTGTCCAAATTAGCAGTGGTCCGAGGTCCGGGACCTTCCAGTTTTGCAATCGGACTTTACAGTTGGTTACTAGCTATGCCCAACGGACCTAAGGAAATAAAAAATAACTTTGCAAACCTTTTTCACCAAAGTCTCCAAATAAACTTATCTCAAAACTTATTTTGATCTTTATTTTTCATGACAGAGATGTTCATTTTGTTCAACCGCTAGCTTTATACAGAAAATCGCCGACAAGTAATGTGTAAATTCGAGTAAAATCGTATCTGACTGACATAAACAACATTAAAAAACAATGGATGCCATGAAGATAATTACATTATCAGGTCCAATTCCGATAAGGGTAATGCAAAATACATCTATGGTTATGAAATATAAACACTAGAATTGAAAACCAAAAGATATATGGAAAAGAAAGAAAAAGCAGAAAATATTTTATATAGAAAGTTTTTAATGTCAGAATCCAATACAATGTGACAGTATAAATTTACTTTATCTGACAGTGATAAATATAACTATTACATTGATACAAGTGGATTATCGAATTTATCCAATCGAGATAGTTAAATTATCAATTTTAAAGTCCAAGCCTCGGCGAGGACTTTAAAATTTATAATTTAACTATCGAGATTGGATAAATCCGATAATCCACACGTTACTATGTAATAATCTGTTTCTCTAATAATTAAAAGATAAATTTCCTTTTTTTTAAACCAAAATCCCCTTCGAGTGCCTTCCACTTTCCACGAAGTTGTCAATTTCATTAACACTGTCATTTCAGGCAGTTGAGAAAGGTTATGACCATTTGACTCGGCCAATCATCTTCTGAGATCACCAGCAACCACACGTTGATTAAATTTTTTTTATACAACAGGTTCTGAAAGGGATATTTTTCCATAGAATTAGAGAAATGTTGATAATGCATGTAGTTGTTTTTAAAGTGTAAACATATTACTGCAATTTCAAGGAGTAATTTTTTCTCAATTTTGAAGGGCCAGTTAAAATAGCTGGAAGTTTCTTACTTTATTAGAAAATGATATCAAGGAATAAAATAAAATAATTTGCCTACTTACCTACCCATACCCTGAAAACTTCAGTAGGGGGAGGGAAACAAAGATATTTTTAATGTTGGCCTTAGTTAAGTTGGAAGCCGTCATTTATAGACCTTAAAAAAAGGACACAATTTAGTTTTTTTGTTGATACTCCCACCATGACCAACATTGCTAGAAAAAGTTCTGATGAAAGTTAAGTTATAATAACAAGCATAGTTACTTACTGAATGGCTTCATTAGGGCCTTGTCTAGTGGTGGACCTATAGTGATCAGTCTGCACGTCCATCTGTCTGCTCTATGCATAGAGAACCGTTGTTATTTGATTCTTTATACTTGACATGAAGATTAACCAACATGTACAACTTCCTGGGTCAAAGGTCATGGTCAAAAACTTTGGTTTAAGTAAGTTGACAACCCCATGTCACATAATAAAGATCGTGTCCACAGTCTGCTCCATATCTTGAGATTTGAGAACCGTCAGATTTCAAAGTTTATACTTGACATGTATATTAATTATTACCAGAGAGTATGTCATAATGTATGTACAAATTACTAGGTCAAAGGTCAAGGTCAAACTTTTTTGTTTCAGTTGACAACCCCATTTCATATGGTAAAGGTCATGTCCGCTCTATATCTTGCGAACCGTTAATTTCAAAGTTTCTAAACAACATGTATATTAACCAAAACAAGACGGTACTATGTATGTCATAATGTATGTACAACTTTAAAGGCCAAATATATAACACTTTAACTAAAAAACATATAATAAAATCACTCTCAGCACATAACGACTATGTAGTAACTTAAAACCAGTGATCAGCTTATCCATTCAAATTTTTCACCACACATTATTTACAGTGGGCCTACAGAGATGGTTCAGTTTAATCCAACATTTACACCTAATTTGATTTTGTAGTTCACTAGTTTATAATTTGAACATGATTAAGACAGCCTCACATGTTTTATAATGATTTCTTACAGCTGTTGATATATTGTCTGATATCCTACAGAACAGTACATTAGGAGAACAGGAGATAGAAAGAGAACGTGGAGTTATTCTTAGAGAAATGCAGGTATGTTGTCTAATATTTTACAGAACAATATATAAGAACAGGAGATAGAAGCAACACCTTTCAATTCTTCCAGTCCTATTAAACAGAATTACTACCTATTTGGTCAGCAGCTTGACAGCGACAAGATAAAAAGTGTTTGAACTTTTCGGTTCTGTCAAACAGAAGCTTCCTGCTAGCCAATACTTTTAATCTTTGTATAATGAATAAACTTAAAATTTTCTTCACAGATTTCTCAGTTGTTACTTAACAGAATTCATATGACTTCATATCAAGTCTGCAGTATTGCAGCAATGAATTGTAATGTGTGAGCTCTCATTACATCAGTTAGACACATAATTCCTGTTGTCGGATACACTGAGTTACCAGTTAGGATATGCTTAGCAGCATACAATTACCAGTTAGGATATGCTTAGCAGCATACAAATTCTTAGGTGTATACAATCAAGCAATCATAAAACCATTTATTTTGTATTCAATAATTCAGTGATGTTAAAGTTACATTTTTAGATTTATAATTGCAGGAAGTAGAAACCAATCTCCAGGAAGTTGTGTTTGATCATCTCCATGCTGTGGCCTATCAAGGTACACCATTAGGAAGAACTATTCTAGGACCAACAGAAAATATCATGTGAGTAACTCTTCAATCATGCTATCAGTTTTTTTTTTTCAAAATAAACAACATTATAAAATTCCAGTACATGCTGTTCACAATTTTGAATTTCTTGAAAGTGTAAAGAGTGAGTTTTATCAAAAGAGTGTCTATTAAGTCCCACTGTTTGAGTCACTTTGATGCAGCTTATTTGACCCTGTCTGTTATTCAAAGATGGTTCAAGAAATTATTTAAAAACATTTAAATTTTACATGAAGTTTTGGTAACATCAACCTGAAAATTAAAACACATGTTCTTTGTTAGGTGAACTTTTTAATTTGTGTGACAAATTTCATTGTTCACTGGTCATGGACACATAAGATTGTGGGAGTGGGACTTTGTCCTAGGTATGTATGTTCTTTTTTAATACAGGCCAAGTAGGATTGATCAAGGTTCTCTGGTTTCCTCCAACAATACTTTTTACCATGTTAAAGCCAAGAGTGCTGAAATTGGCATTAAACTGTAATAATCAATCAATCAGTCTTTATAATACCTATTGTAGGTTTGTAAATATTTTATGAAATGCATGATACAAGATATGATTAATTAATTTATTTTATATTCCCCAAACAGGACCATCAACAGAAATGACTTACTAGAGTACATTGGAAATCATTACAAAGGTCCCAGAATAGTTCTGGCTGGAGCTGGAGGTATGTATTTATTTTGTCTTAAAATATTTGAACTAAACTATTGTCTGATCTGTATCTTATTAATTTATTATATTGTCTCCTGAATTAGGTCCACTTTTAAGTCTGTGCTTTAGCAAAGTACAGTTTTAGAGAAATCACAGACAACCTTCTGGACATGAAAAAAACCAACTATAAATGTTATTTGCATTAACCCAGGGTTTCCCCTGGGTCAATTATTTTTTTCGCCACCTCTTTCGCCAAAACAATATATTTTTCGCCACTTTATTATTTTTTTCGCCAAGTAACATAACTATATTTTTCGTTTAAAATTTACCTTTTTTTCTTACCCCCCCCCCTTTTTACCTTAATAAGGTGATTTTGCCCCGTTGTGTCTATGATTATTCTGTCAAACTTATTTTAGAGTCTACATTTAATGAATAAACACTAAACATTTACTTTAAAACAACAGATTTTGTTTTTAACATAAAAGGGAAAAATATTCATTGTATTTTAAACAACTTTTCTAAATATACTTTTAATAATAAAGAAGATATAAGTCCTGGAATACAACAAAATTAATGGACATATTTTGATTATTTAATACCAGTATAGTTCGTAGGGAAAGTTTCTTTAAAAGAAAAATATTGATGTGCCCTTTTGTACTAATTGGTTTTTACAACAAAACAAAAGCTTTTATCACTGTATTCACATGATATTTTGATCCCTCATTTCATGTGTAGTCATAACATTGAAGGGCTACTCTCATTCGAGGGGTTGTTCCCAACCTTTTGAATAGATTTCTTCATAACGACAGTTTTCTTTTCTTGACCATCGTAAATGAAAAAGTTGAGACTAAAACTATGCTTGAAACACACGTGTCACTCAAACGACTTTAAAGTAGTCTCCCTAATCATTTACCTATATTAAAGTCAAAGGATAATTAAAGTTTTGAATCGGAGATTTTTCTTGCTTTTGAAAATGTTTCGTAACAACAACAGCTTTCTTTTCTAAACTATCTTTAAAAGGAGAGGAGACGTCAAAAGTTTGCTTCAAACACGTGCGTCGCAAAGTCGTAAATAAATTCTGTATGGGACATTTATAGCCTGGGGTCCTGGCTAATCTTGTCAGTATAGCCAGGCGTGTATCAATGTACTGCCTGTCAGTGATTGGTTAATACTAATTTTGTCCTCAATGTTTGTTTTACATCTGTATCCAATCAATTCTTGTTTAACACCAATTAGTAAAAATTAGACTGTAATTATTTTTCTTTATGAATTGATGTATAGTGTTATCATATCTAATTAGTAGTGTGATGATAATTACTAAACAGAAAAGGGTTAATTCTTATCAGCAATCGCCTGGTGAGAAAGTTAAAAGTTTAAGATTTCACATGTCCAAGGTGTCAATTGGATTCCAATTGTGCTGGTTTACATCAAACATCAAAATTTATGCAAATATTTATTCAGCCTCACTTTAGATTCAGAGTCAACTGGCACTGAATCGATCACATGGTATTTGTTCCCCACCTGGCCCTTACGACGCGCAGCTAGATTGGGCCGGATCCCAGGCTAGGGACATTTAGCGGAAGCCATTTAACCATATCATTTTGTCAAACAATTCAATCAACACCTTTATTAATTAGTCCTTTGTTGTCGATAGCTATAAAATGCAATCAGCTGATTATTGATTTCCTGTCCAAATCTTAATGAGGTCAAGGTGAATTCCGAGTATTGTCTGATCGGGTAAAGTCCGAGAAACTCGAAAAAAGTAAATAAACAAGATGGAGGAAAATAAATCGTTCTATATATTTCTTTCGCCAAATTCTTTCGCAAATGACGAATTTTTATCGCCACAATTATTATTTTTTCGCAAATTGCGAAAATGGCGACCGCCAGCGGAAACCCTGTTAACCGGACACAAACAGTATATTAACATTTTCAAGAATTTTAGATTGAGTTCATATTACAATTCTTCCTGTTTTTTGAACAAATGAAAACAATTAATTGTTAGTTCTGGTTTACATAAAATTATCTTGGTTTTCTTTTATAGAAATAAGTATGGTTGATATGATATGATCAATAGTTTTTAAATGGTATAAAAGAATTGTTGTTTTTTTATAGAATTTTATATTCTTATGAGGTTGTTTGATATGCATGACAAAAGCAATTATATAATAATTATATATATTTATTGTGTAGGTGTTGACCATGACGAGTTGGTTAAAACTGCCCAGCAGTATTTTGGTAATCTAGGTGCTGGTTATGAAGGAAAAATTCCTACTACAGAAACCTGTAGATTCACAGGAAGTGAAGTAAGAGATGTAGATAAGAATTAGATATTCATTGAATAAGGAACGACATCAAAAGATCGCTGTAGGATAAAAAACTTAAATCAAATAGTTTGGGGGTGGGGGGTCAACATTGCTGCAAGTTTTGTTAATCTAAAATCGATTTTACATATATCCCTATTGGTCAATCAATTTTTCCCAAATTAAGTTAAGAGGAGGGGGGGGGGGGGGGGTCAGCGAAAAAACTATGTGAATTAAGTTTTTTTATCCTTCATTGCACTTTTGATGTCGTCCCTAAGATCATATGATATCTTATGCAAATTAACCCTCAAACAACAAATGCAATCAAACTATTCAGCAACGAACCATGAAAGGGGCATTAGCTACAAGATATAAAAAATAAAATTAAATATGATTTTTGTTTGTTCAGTCATTAATGAAAGTGAAATAGTGAAATAATAATTCACTTTAACAAGTGGGTTAGTTCAATTTTGTCAAAATAAGCTATGAAACATTGCTGATGAATTATTCACTTGTAAATAAATAATTTGACCTTATTGAATCTATATTCATGTGACCTCAATTTAATCCCTAGAGATTGGTAATGCATGTATTAGATTTTGTAAAAATATGGATGAATAGTTATCCAAAAACTCCTAATCAATCATACTATTTTAAATAAAATATTTTAAATTAAAGTCCTCAGATTTATTTAAAATCTAAACTTAAAGTGTTAGTTTTCCTATTTCTATTTCATGATTCTGTTCCTTCATTCTTACAATCTCTTTATGTTAAATTTGTATTTTTCCCTGGATATGCCTGAAATATTTGCCTTTAAATATTACACAAATAACAATGAATGTTTTTGACAGGTTCGTGTCAGAGATGATACCATGCCTTTAGCTCACGTAGCAATAGCTGTAGAAGGATGTGGTTGGACTAATCCAGATAATATTGCATTAATGGTTGCTAATACTTTAATTGGCAGCTGGGATAGATCCTTTGGAGCTGGAGCCAATATGGCTAGCCAACTGGCATCACAAAGTGCATCTATGAACCTTTGTCATAGTTTCCAATCCTTTAATACATGCTACACAGATACAGGACTATGGTAAGATGATCTTATTGTTAAGGACATGTCAGTTGTTAATTTGACCACTAAAGCTTTGCAGAAAGAGAGTAAATTTTTTTGATGGGACTTTGAGAAGGGGGTAATTTGAAGTTGAATAGACTAAGAATTGGTTAGAAAAAAAACTTGAAAAAAAATGGAATACAGAAAGTGCACCATTGGTTTTCAATAAAATCCATGTCTTTGTGTACATAAAGTTTTTTATTTTATGAAAATTAAAGTATGATTTAATTACCAAGCTGATAAACTTATACCAAACAGCACTATACTTACAGGTTTTAATGGACAAGGTAGCAGGGGACATGTAGTTTTCAGTCTGTATGTCCATTTGCTGAGTGAATTACAAGATTGCAATTTAAAAGGAATACATATTACAATTATAATACTGCTTGCATCTATTCCAGATAACTATTAAAAAACTGAGCCACACATATTCTTGTTATGAATGAATTGATTTTCTATTTCAGGGGAATGTACTTTGTTTGTGCCAGAGAACAAGTAGAGGGTATGATGACCGCTGTACAGAGAGAATGGTATGTTTCTTTGTACCTACTTGAATTAAGATTGATATGTATGTTACCAGGGTTAGATGTAGATCTGGTAAATCAGTTGATTTTTTTAAAAAAGACATAATTTTTGAAATGTCATAATCAATACACTAAGATATAAATTAAATATGATTGTACCTGTGTAGGTGTTTTCGAGTCAATATATACTCCATTTAATGGATTTGAGTGTAAATTAAAAGATATGATAGCAGAGTTTAAAAAAAAAATCAGTGCTCATAAATCTATTTAGACTCTGGTTTGTCTGCTTATTTCTTGAAATGTAAGAAAAATACTATTCTTTCTTTCTTTATGTATAATAATGATAAATAAAAGGATAACAGAAATTTAAAAAAATATTGGACATTACAATAGACCACACAAAAGGTAAAAACAACAACGAAGGAAGGATATAGTCTTGTCTGTCTTTGTTGCAACAATAAGGTTCTAAAAAGTTGTCAGGAATTTCTGTACAATGATTAAGTTGGATCCATTAAATGGTAAAAGTGAGGTGTACAATATTAAATGTGTGCTTCATTTATAAAACATATATAGCAAATAATGATAATAATAACAGTTCACATAGAAATTTCCGTAATTGTAGATGTGAAAGATATTGAATTACATGTACATGTATTTTATCATTTTCTTCTTCATTAGGATGAGATTGTGTAGACGAAAAATTAGCCCAGTTGAATTAGAAAGAGCAAAGAGACTATTAAAAACAAATATGCTATTACAATTAGATGGTTCTACACCAGCATGTGAAGATATTGGAAGGTACTGTTAGATAAGATTATTATGTTGGATTAATTGTTGTTTCAATCATTTTCCTTTATGATTCATATTAATTAATAGCAATCCTGATTTTAAATTTGAAACCTAAGATATAGATGTAAAGCAAGTTAAGCTATTCTTCACCTTGGAACTCTTTTTACCGAATTGCATAATTTAAGAAATTGCCTCTAATATAAAGCACAGATATATAAAATCCGCATGTTTTTGTCATGAATATTGTTGAAAAATTTCACCATGGATTTTGACCCTGTTGTTTATTAACTGTTTGAACAGTGTGAGTTCAAACAAAGTGAGTTCATCTTATGTTTTGAAATCAATGATAGATATTGGGGATATTGTGACCTGATTGATAGAAACAATGTGTCTTTGTTTAAAGTCAAAGGATAATATGATTAGGTTTGAAACATTACATTTTAAACAAGAAAAAAACCAAAAACCTAAATTGATAAATTAAAAGGTTTTATTCAAATGTATTGTACTTTTTCCTTGCCAATTTGATAGGCTGAAATATGTTACAAATAAATAGTTACATGGCATTTACTCATAGACTTTTGATACCATTTCTTACATGGCATTGGTTCTGTCTGTTTTTTAAGTATTGTCCAGGGTCACACATCCATGTCTTAGGGACACATTCTTTGATTTTTTTGTATGATTGAATTTGTAGTATTTTATAAACATTTGCAATAATGTACTGTTTTCTGATTGTTTGTCTTTTTTTTTTTAAATTTTCAGACAGATGTTATGTTATGGCAGAAGAATACCATTTAGTGAAATAGAAGCTAGAATTGATGTAAGTAACAAAATAATGCAAAAAAGAAAGCATGCATATACATTAGGCTAATACTGAAAAACATTTCACATTGATTCACAGTCATATTCTAATTTAACAAAGAAAGCTACAGTAGCATGATGTTTAGGTACCTGAAAATGTTTAAAAGAATGAAAGCACAAAGAATATCACAGAAAATGATTCTTAGTAATGAAAATGAGCTTACACACATCTACCTATTTTAAGTTCATACACCAAGAAAAAATAAAATGATGTAACTAAAGTTTTCTACAGCTTGTTTAGTTATTAACTGTTAATAATTTGGTTTTTTTTTCCATTTCCCTATTATATTCCTAGTTTCCAGTTGTTTGTTTGTTCTGCTTTAAAGCCTCTGCCTCTGAATCCTTATTTTGTATTATTGCTAGTATTATAAATTCATAATGGATTATTGTCTTCATTTGTAATCAAAGATGAAAACAATATAAACATTTTCTTTCCTCTCCAGTACTATAGGGTTATTGCATGAATATTGGGGAATATTGTCCCGAGTAGAACTTTATATTGCACGAGCTTGCGAGTGCAATATATGTTCTACGAGGGATAATATTCCCCAATATTCATGCAATAACACTTTTATTGTATAGCAATATAATATTTGAAAGTAAAAATTTGTTTAAACTAAGATTTTGTCGTTGATGACATCATGAATTTTGAAGAT
The DNA here is from genome assembly GCF_965363235.1 of Mytilus galloprovincialis. Classification (NCBI taxonomy): domain Eukaryota; kingdom Metazoa; phylum Mollusca; class Bivalvia; order Mytilida; family Mytilidae; genus Mytilus; species Mytilus galloprovincialis. The sequence goes on from NC_134838.1 coordinate 48,911,586, forward strand.
TTATTGCACTAGTGCAATATAAGAATTTATTGCACGCTAATTTTTGGTTACTTTCTGGGGGGAATATTATATTGCTATACAATAATATAGATTATACTTTTATTTTATAGGCTGTTGATACTAGAGTATTGAAGAGTGTGTGTACCAAATATTTGTATGACAAATGTCCAGCAGTGGCTGCAGTAGGTATGTATCACTTATTTATAGAGACCAGACTTTACAATGGTGGGATACATTGGTAAAAAGTTAAAAAAAAAAATTTATTTATTTAATGAGAGACACTGCTATGCTGTAGTTAAGTTATTTGGGAAGCCAAGACATCAACTCTATACACAAAAAAAAGTTAGAACAGAATTGTATATAAGACCAGGATCTTGTCTAGATGTACTGACCACAGTTTTAAATGAAAATTGCATTTCTTCCATACTCATCAATAAGTCTATCTCTTGCAGAATTATTCTTAGGATCTATTTATTTGGTGGATAGTGTATGTACCTCCATGTATTTTCAAATGTCATTTTATATGTGACATGTTATATGTGACACATGTCACAAGTCAAAAGTTGTTAACATGATATCATAGCTAGGGGAATGTTTATTTTTGCAACAATAGATTAAGATGATTCTGCTGTTTTGATTATAATATTCAGGGTTAATTTTGAGAAATAAGCATGTGTAAGTCTCTTAGTTTATGATTAATATTTCTCTTTGTTAGAAAGCAAACCATCTTGAAGTACAATATTAAAAAAATTCTTCCTGTACAATTTTTTTTTTTCCGAAAGGAAAAACAAGAATCTAATCCATCTTTTCATGACAGGTCATGTATTACAAGATAAATAGTTCAGTAGAAGAGTATTATTAAAAAATACAAAAGAATTAATCACTGTAAATTCAGAAATTATTGCGATGTTTTTATAATTGCGAAAAATGTGACAGGGTTATAATCGCAATAATTTAAATTCGCATTTTGAAATTTTTTATATGAACTATTAATGAACTTTCTCAATATTGCAAAAATTAAAATCGCATTTTAGTCTAAAATGACAAAATCGCAATAATTTTTGAATTTACAGTAATGGAGAAGTCACATGGTAGAAAATTTGGATATTGTATAATTATTTGTATTGTTAATAGAAATAAGAAGATGTGGTATGAGTGACAATGAGACATCTCACGTATATTGGTCAAAGTATGGCCTTCAAACACACAGCCATGGCTCAAACCAAACAGCAAACTATAAAGGACCAAATAAAGTCGGCTAATTTAATAATAAATTTCTATTTTACAGGTCCAGTGGAAGCATTACCCATCTACTCCCGATTACGATCTGAAATGTATTCACTACAAGTATAATTTATGACATTGATGTGCTCTAGAAGTTTCCAGGTTTTGAGCAGCCATTAGTAGTTTGTGGAGACAAAAACTATTTATTTTAAATCTGACATGAAGAACTCATATGTGATGTGAAATTGTTAAAAAGTCATTTAAATGTTTATTGACTTTTTGTTTTAACTGCATGATTTTCAGAAAAAATATCAGTTATCTCATTTCACCCTACTAAAGGAATTTGCAGAGGTTTTGATAGTTTTAACCTATATGTTAATTTGTCATCATTTGTGCCTTGATTTGTTGTCCAACTTTCATTTGATTCACCTTGGTTAGGTGTAAACTTTCAAACAAATCAGAAATATGTCATCTTGTCTTATTAGCACTTCATGAACTGTTATATTCCCTATATCAAAGCAAAACCACTTCATTAATTGTGCACTGTATAGTCATTAATGCAGAATACCTTATTTATTGGAGTGTACATAATTAGAAACTTAATTATCAGAATTACTTTTTAAGATGTTATTTGAAGGAAATGAGTTTACCACAAAGGAGATGTGTGAAGGAATAATAAGTGATTAAATGAAATATTAACAATGTATAATTGTGTTACAAAGATTTTGTAAGGTTAAATTTTGTCTAAAAAAAGCAAAATGAATATTGGTAATTTGCAGTGTTGATATATATTTGAAATTGCGAGCTTAAAGATGGGTGAAAGATACCAGAGGGACATTCAAACTCATAAATTGTAAACTGAAAACGCCATGCCAAAAAAAGAAAAAGACACATACAAACAATAGTACACGCAACATAGTAAAATAAAGACTAAGCAAAGCAAACCCAACCAAAAACTGGGGGTTATATCAGGTGCTCAGAAAGGGTAAGCAGATCCTGCTCCACATGTGGCAACCGTCTTGTTGCTCATGTTTAAAAGATGCACCAGCAATAATCATTTAAATATAAAAAAAAGAGGGGTGTCTACAAAGATCAAGCTGTGATATATTATGAACTGGTAAAAGATACTAGCAAACCAAGAAAAAAAGTTTGAAAACATAAATTCACCAGTTTTTGTCGAGCCTGCAACTTTTGTTGCAGAAAGCTCGACATAGAGATAGTGATCTGGTGGGAGCGTTGGCAGCAGTGGCATGTTAGCTAACTTCTTAAAAGCTTTAAATTTAAGGTGGAAGACCTGGATGCCTCATACTTTGTATATGGATGCATCATGTTACAAAGTTTCCGTCAGTCACATGTTCAATGTCCTTGACCTCATTTTCATGGTTCAGTGACTACATGAAAATAAAGTTAATATTTTTTGTAATGTTAAATTCTCTCTTATTATATACAAGTAATAGGATAACTATATTTGGTATGTGCGTACCTTGCAAGGACTGTAAGGTGTACATGTCCAACTGGCAGGTGTCATCTGACCGTAACCTCATTTTCATGGTTCAGTGTTTATAGTTGAGTTTTTATACGACTGCAAAAAAATTTTGCGCTTGTATATTGGTATGACATTGGTGTCGTCGTCGTCCGAAGACGCATTGGTTTTTGAACTATAACTTTAGCTTATGTAAATAGAAATCTATGAAATTTAAACATAAGGTTTATGACCACAAAAGGAAGGTTGGGATTGATTTTGGGAGTTTTGGTCCCAACAGTTTAGGAATTAGGGCCCAAAGGGTCCAAAATTAAACATTTTAAATTGAATAATTGGGGTTCTTTGATATGCCGAATCTAACTGTGTATGTAGATTCTTAATTTTTGGTCCCGTTTTCAAATTGGTCTACATTAAGGTCCAAAGGGTCCAAAATTAAACTAAGTTTGATTTTAACAAAAATTGAATTCTTGGGGTTCTTTGATATGCTGAATCTAAAAATGTACTTAGATTTTTGATTATGGGCCCAGTTTTCAAGTTGGTCCAAATTGGGGTCCAAAATTAGACTTTGATTTCAACAAAAATTGAATTCTTGGGGTTTTTTGATATGCTGAATCTAAACATGTACTTATAATTTTTTATTATGGGCCCAGTTTTCAAGTTGGTTCAAAATTAAACTTTGATTTCAACAAAAATAGAATATATGGGGTTCTTTGATATGCTGAATCTAAACATGTACTTATAATTTTTATTATGGGCCCAGTTTTCAAGTTGGTCCAAATCGTGATCCAAAATTAAACTTTTTTGTTTGATATCAACATCCTTGGGGTTTTTTGGTATGCTGAATCTAAACCTGTATTTAGATTTTTGATTAAGTTCTTAGACCACATTCATTCTGTGTCAGAATTTCAGAAACCTATGTTGTGTCAACTATTTAATCACAATCCAAATTCAGAGCTGTATCAAGTTTGAATGTTGTGTCTATACTTGCCCCAACTGTTCAGGGTTTGAACTCTGTGGTCGTATAAAGCTGCGCCCTGCGGAGCATCTGGTTGTGTTTTGATGTGTTTTTCTTATACTGTATGCAATAGGTCTACTATACTTGGTGTATGAAATGATTGAAAGGTGTACATATCTAGCTGGCAGGTGTTATCTGACCTTGACCTCAATTTCATGGTTCAGTGGTCAAAGTAAATTTTTAGAGGAGTGTTTTTTTTTCTAATATTAATTGCAATAGGTCAACTATATTTGGTGTTTGGAAATATTTTATTTGACCTTGACCTCATTTTCACAGTTCATTGCTCAGTGTTATTTTTTTGTGTTTTGGTCTGTTTTTCTTAAACTATATGCAAAAGGTCAACTATATTTGTTGTACGGAAGAATTGTTAGCTGTACATGCCTGCCTGACATGGTTCTTTATACGTTCATATTATGTATGCCGATTAATGAAGTTCTGGTCTTGTGTAATTTAATTGTCTCTATCCTCATTTTCATTCTCATCAGCAACTGCTAAATAAAACTAGTTTCTTTGCAAAATCTAAATGTCTGTCAGTCAGGGTTCACTTGATCACCAAACTTTACTTCATTTCATGTAACAGCGATTAGTTCGGTTCCTCAGCTTCTATAAACAGTTGATATAACACAATATTTAATTGTGTTGGGGAACATGTCCATCTAACAGGTTTCAACTGATCTTGTCCTGTTATATGGTTCTTTAGACAAGTTTGTTTTATTGTTTGGTTTCTTTTCTTAAATATTATAAATAAACTCATCAGCAATAGGTCAAATATTTTTGGTGTATGAAATGATATCAGGGTTCAAATCAAGTGATCTCAAATTCATGATTTAATGGTCGTGTTGATTTTTGTGGTTTTGGCTTGTTTCTCAAATACTAAAAGCAAAGCCAACAAAATTTGGTATATTTAATGGTTGTAAGGTGAAGTTGATGGTCTGGCATGCTTCATCTATATAGTGTTTCTCGTTTTTGTCGAGCCTTCGACTTTAGTCGAAAAAGCGAGACTAAGCGATCCTACATTCCGTCGTCGTCGGCGGTGTCCACAAATATTCACTCTGTGGTTAAAGTTTTTGAAATTTTAATAACTTTCTTAAACTATCAGGCGCATAGCTCCCTATATGCTAACACGCAGTTGCGTGCACATCGATTCGGCATGCAAAAAAAAAAAAATGGCAAAATAAAAATTTGTAGATTGAATGTTAAATTGATAAAATATCATTAAATAACGGCATTTGGTTTCAAAATAAAAGTTTTATTGGAGATTATCACAAAATCGGACAGTAACTTGTATCTTTTACAAGATTTGAATTTGTAATACTCAGTCTTAGACATGTATTCTTTGGAGCACATTTTACAGTGTACGGTTCATCAGTTTGGAATGAGATGTACCAATCGGCATTAGAATTATCAGAACCCTTCGATATCGTTGTAAATATGCCGTGGCGATGTGGTCGACAGACTACAAGAGCCAGTGACCCTACAAACACGCCAAAACAGTATTGGAAAGTTTCATTATTTTTTGCGTTCATAGACCATATAATAAGGGAACTGGATAGTGGAGTCGCGTCTAGTATTATCAGAAAATCGCTTCTTTGCGCTGTATCTGCTTCAACGTGTTGTAAGAAATATAACCAACGAACAAATCTCAACATTGTCTGAGCATAGATGTAATACCCATTACATCTATGGTCTGAGATACGAAACTGACATGGCATGTAATTTTGACGAATTCAATTGGGAGGTCGCTCGCGATCGATGGCGAACACGTACGCTGGTTTATAACGGCATCTCGCGAGTGCTACCATGGAGATCTATCAGTGTACTACGTATTTTGAAAACAAATGTATGATCAACAATGAACAACGACAGTTACAACCATTACTGCATATTCATCGGGATTTCAGTGTGAATGTTGACAATTAAAGTACTAGAGAAGTTTGTTTCTGCCTAGACCCGAAGAGCAGATTTTGGACAATTTTGAGTAAATTCTGTATCACAAATATGTGTTGTTTATGTATTACTCTATTCAAAAGATTTATTAATAGTTTTACATTCATAATTTTTTTATAAGTCCTATCTACATATAGCTCCTCTTTTAACCGTCCTACGACCGAAAACCGAAGAAGAAAAAAACATGTTTCTGCATAAAAGGGTCCCCAAAACAATTTCGCCTCGATCCGCTCGGCGATAGTTGCTTGCACATCATTTCTTTCTAGCTACCCCCTGACTATACTGAATTTCTACCAAACTTAGACAGAAGCTTGTTTATGATCATAAGAAAGTATCCAGAAGTAAGTTTTTAAAAATAAAATTCAATTTTTTCCGTATTTTACTTATAAATGGACTTAGTTTTTCTGCGAGGAAACATTACATTCACCCTGTGGTTAAAGTTTTTAAAATTTTAATAACTTTCATAAACTATCCTTGATTTGTACCAAACTTGGACAGAAGCTTGTTTATGATCATAAGATAGTGTCAAGAAGAAAATTTTGTAAAAATAAATTTCCACTTTTCCGTATTTTACTTATAAATGGACTTAGTTTTTTTGCCAGAAACAAAACATTCACTCTGTGGTTAAAGTTTTTAAAATTTTAATAACTTTCATAAACTATCCTTGATTTGTACCAAACTTGGACAGAAGCTTGTTTATGATCATAAGATAGTGTCAAGAAGAAAATTTTGTAAAAATAAATTTCCACTTTTCCGTATTTTACTTATAAATGGACTTAGTTTTTTTGCCAGAAACAAAACATTCACTCTGTGGTTTAAGTTTTTAAAATTTTTATAATGTTCTTAAACTATCCTGGATTTCTACCAAACTTAGACAAAAGCTTGTTTCTGATCATAAGATATTATTCAGAAGTAAATTTTGTAAAAAAAAAATTCACTTTTTCCGTATTCTACTTATAAATGGACTTTTTCTTCCAGTTAACATTATATACAGTCTGCAGTTAAAGTTTATAAAACATTTATTAGATTCATAAACTATCCTGGATTTTTTTACCAAACTTGGAAGCTTCTTTCAATCAAAAGACAGTATTAAGAGGGAAATTTTTATTGATGTCTTTCCTCATTTTTGTTGAGTCTGCGATTAACAGCAAAAGTAGGCGAGACACTGGGTTCCATGGAACCCTTACGAATTTTTTTATAGAGTAGACAGTTGGTTTTCCCGTTTGATGGTTTCATGCAAGTCATTTTGGGGCCCTATGTAGCTTACTACTAGTTGTGATTCAAGACTCTGTGTTGAAGACAGTACTTTGACCTATAATGGTTTACTTTTACAAAGGTGACATAGATGTTGAGTTGTCTAATTGGCACTTATACCACATCTTCTTGTATCTATTGACACCATTTTCATGGATTATTGAAAATGGGAAGTTCTTTAATGTGATGCATGTAGAGAAACCTCCTTAAATGACTTCCAACAAAGTCGACCATGATCGGTAAAGCAGGGACAACATTCCCAGATGGTGGCTTTTTGATATACTGTTTTTAAGGTATGTGAAGCCTATGAATCGTCACCAAATTTTTGTGTGAATTTTTAACATATCTTGAATAAAGGTAACAAGTATATGGCTTGCAATTCAAAAGGCCACATGATGGTAATGAAACTAGACTCTGTATATGCTTTAGGAAGCATCTCTTTGGAAGTCATCAAGACTTAAACTAGAGGCTCTCAAGAGCCTGTATCGCTCACCTGATTCTACTTGGGTTTTTGAAATCATATGAAAAAATATAAAATTTGGCTAAAAGTGACAACACAACCTCATTGATAAGGAAAGGAACATGTTTAATTTCATTCAAAAGTCCCCCACTGGCGGCCATCTTGGATGGTGGATCGGCTACAAAGTAACAACACTTGGTCAGCACCTCATAAGGAACATTCATGCCATGTTTGGTTTTATTCCATTCAGTGGTTCTCTAAAAGAAGTCATTTGTATGCATTTCCCATAGGGTCCTATGCTAAACTAAGTCCCTGATGGCGGCCATCTTGGATGATGGATCGGCTACAAAGTAACAACACTTGGTCAGCACCACATTAGGAACATTCATGCCATGTTTGATTTCATTCCATTCAGTGGTTCTCTAAAAGAAGTCATTTGTATGCATTTCCCATAGGGTCCTATGTTAAACTAAGTCCCATGCTGGCGGCCATCTTGGATGATGGATGGGCTACAAAGAAACAACACATGGTCAGCACGGCATAAGGAACATTCATGCAATGTTTGGTTTCATTCCATTCAGTTGTTCTCTAAAAGAAGTCATTTGTATGCATTTCCCATAGGGTCCTATGTTAAACTAAGTCCCCCGCTGGCGTCCATCTTGGATAATGGATCGGCTACAAAGTAACAACACTTGGTCAGCACCCCATAAGGAACATTCATGCTATGTTTGGTTTCATTCCATTTAGTGGTTCTCTAGAAGAAGTCATTTGTATGCATTTCCCATAGGGTCCTATGTTAAACTAAGTCCCCCGCTGGCGGCCATCTTGGATGATGGATCACCTACAAAGTAACAACACTTGGTCAGCACCCCATAAGGAACATTCATGCTATGTTTGGTTTTATTCCATTCAGTGGTTCTCTAAAAGAAGTCATTTGTATGCATTTCCCATAGAGTCCTATGTTAAACTAAGTTCCCGGCTGGCGGCCATCTTGGATGATGGATCGGCAACAAAGTAACAACACTTGGTCAGCACCTCATAAGGAACATTCATGCCATGTTTGGTTTCATTCCATTCAGTGGTTCTCTAGAGGAAGTCATTTGTATGCATTTCCCATAGGGTCCTATGTTAAACTAAGTCCCCCGCTGGCGGCCATCTTGGATGATGGATTGGCAACAAAGTAACAACACTTGGTCAGCACCTCATAAGGAACATTCATGCTATGTTTGGTTTCATTCAATTCAGTGGTTCTCTAAAAGAAGTCATTTGTATGCATTTCCCATAGGGTCCTATGTTAAACTAAGTCCCCTGCTGGCGGCCATCTTGGATGATGGATCGGCTACAAAGTAACAACACTTGGTCAGCACCCCATAAGGAACATTCATGCTATGTTTGGTTTTATTCCATTCAGTGGTTCTCTAAAAGAAGTCATTTGTATGCATTTCCCATAGGGTCCTATGTTAAACTAAGTCCCCGGCTAGCAGCCATCTTGGATGATGGATCGGCAACAAAGTAACAACACTTGGTCAGTACCTCATAAGGAACATTCATGCCATGTTTGGTTTCATTCCATTCAGTGGTTCTCCAAAAGAAGTCATTTGTATGCATTTCCCATAGGGTCCTATGTTAAACTAAGTCCCCCGCTGGCGGCCATCTTGGATGATGGATCGGCTACAAAGTAACAACACTTGGTCAGCACCTCATAAGGAACATTCATGCCATGTTTGGTTCCATTCCATTCAGTGGTTCTCTAGAAGAAGTTCAAAATGTAAATTGTTAACGACGACGACGACGGACGACGACGACGGACGACGACGGACGACGACGGACGACGGACGCCAAGTGGTGAGAAAAGCTCACTTGGCCCTTCGGGCCAGGTGAGCTAAAAAGCTACCGTGGATTCATTTATTTTTGTTGGTACCAATTTTTGTGGATATTTAATTTTGTGATTTTGGCAAAGTCTGCAAACATGAATTTTGCAAATTTGTAATTCGTTGAACATTTAAATTTGTTGTTCCCCTGTTCCCAAGAAATCCTTGAAAATTTATATCCAAAGAATATTAATGAATCCACAATTAAGCCGAATTATCTTTATAAATTCTTCCTCAATTCTAGTTGGCTGTCCCGGAATAAGAAGACACATACACATATTATTATTTTTATTACTTTTGAAGTATTTTGTATAAAAGGCAGCTCATATAAAGACAACTCCTTATACAAAGCAAAAATCATATATATAAAAATTTACATTTCACATTAAATATCACATTCAAAAATATCACTCAATTTATTTTCTTTCACATAATTCATTCACACATTCTCCAATATAAACATACATTACACTTATACACAACCTATAATATATATAAATCACAGACTTCCAACTATCCACTTGTTATTTATTGCCAGTGGATATTGAGTACAATATAAAACAACAACACAAGATATAAAGTTTGGATCATTTAAAAAATATGATTAATTAAATGGATGTGAGAATGTCAATTTAAAGGGTGAAAAACTACCATTATTTTGGTTTGCATTAATGCAAAAGGAAAAAAAAAAAGTTCTTTGCAGAATTATCTAAATTGTTCCTTTTAAAAGTGAGCATTGATAGTTAAAATGATAGAGTAGCAATACTCCAACACTAAGTATAAATTATATAAAGAGATCATTGAAAAAAAAGTCTAAATAAAAACATAGCACATCAATTCTGGATTTTTATCTTTGGATTTCAATGATCGACCTATAAAGCTATCTTGCAGGTTTGTATAACGAAAAAAAAACAAAAAAAAACAATTCTATCACATTTCATATTTGTAAAATTGATTATGTATTTTGATGAATGATATGTATTACCGGGAAAATAAATGATTGGGAGCACCATTTATGTTGCAGCTCTCACAAAGGCAGTATAGAGCAAAGAAATGAAACTGACAATCAAAACTGGATTTCTATCTAAATGAGCATTAAAAATGGAATGATTAACATGAGAGGATTTCATTTGAAATGGGAATGAATAAAATTATCATTGAGATCAATGTTTATGACACTTGATTTGGCATTAAGTCTCTTTTAACTGTTATACTGTGGTCTCATTGCTGCATCTACAAAATAAACAGAACAAAAAGTTACGAAACAAAACATCATGCATTCATGCTATCATGCAAAAAGATTCAAATAAAACTAATATGGTAGCAGACAAATTAAACAGAGGTTTATTCATATTTTAATGTGTATCGTATTTTGATAAAAATGCTTGAATGATTTTTTGTACATATCGATATTTTCCAGATATATCCAATATTAGGATTTTTCTTTTGAAACCTTTTTTGCAATCTTGGGTTAGATAAGTATTTACTACAACAAAATGTTAAAAAATGATCATTAAGGCTGACTTATGCTCAACTTGAACATGGAAGAAATTCAAAGTCAACTTCAACTTTACCAGAATATTCTTTTCACTTATATGTTTATTCAATGCTAAAAATATCAGAATTGGAAATTTATGGAGACACAATGATCTATTGTGAGCAAGTATTTTTATTAAGAAAAAAATATCTGTAAATAAAGTTTATTTTCAATTGCCCAGTTTCGAGAGGTTCTGAATTTTGTTAACATATTATTGTTACAATGTACCAATTATTTAGCCAAATATTTAAAGACTGTCTTGTGTTTGCTACCATTTTACAATTAAGAACAATAATTGACATGCAAATATGTATTGAAATAAAAACCAAGTAAATTCATCACTGTTGCCTTCTAATACTTGAAGTGAGTGACAGTGTAACAATTGTGTGTACAGTTGTGTGTGTCTTCAGACCATTGTGAACATTCAAGGTTGAACAACAGCAAATGCATTTAACAGGAATTGGATAACAGCATGCAAATAGTGTGTTTCAGGAAAGCAAATAAATAAATCTGAAAATATCATACTAATTTGCAATATCTGAAGCATATTGATGTTTTGTTGAACACTATTCCAAACTTTCAAATCACCATAATTGTATGATACTTTCAGATAATATAGTCTATAGATTCAGAAATCATAAGAGCATCACATTTGTTCTTCTTTGATAGAAATTTCCAATACAATATCAAACTGAAATGACATGTATTAATCTTGAATTGTTGACAACAGTTCCCTTTTTTGATAAAATTTACATAAATGAATTCATGAATTTCTGAATCTTAAAGAGTATTTCGCATAACTCAGTGCAATATCTAGATCTTTTTTATTTGTTTATTGAATTCATATTCAACCATTTAATGTCTTTATTTCTCCAACATTTTTGGCCAACACGTAAAGTTGGACATCATACAGAACCCAAGACTTTGGTTAGGGAAAATTTGATATTCCACTTACACTTACTCAGAGTCAGATGATATACTGCCATTGTGAGTTAGCACTTGAACTTTGACTCGTTCTGATGGCAGATTGGCCATGACAGACGATACTTTACTAATACTGCTAGAGTCATTCAATAAACTGTCTGTTCGAGTTGGAGGTATAATATAGTCCCTGTGACCTAAATTTATAAAGGCAAACAATGTTGTTAAAACTATGTCAATTTTTTTTTTTAAATTTACAGTTCATGAACCAACTAAGATTACCTAAATCCTCCTCCTTACTTTACTTTTGTCAGTTTTTGTCAAGAATTATTTTACATAAGATACTGGTATGTACATAATATAAATTACAACATTTATCAACATATTTACAACAAAAAAAGAATGCAAAAGCATAAACATTAAACTATTCAATGGAAAAGCAACAGAATATATCACATGTAGAAAGTCAACAAAATAATTATTTTATATACACTGATCAACAGACAACAAAGACACTTATTCTGCAATGTGTGAGGAATACTGGCAATATTTACAGCCTACCTATTAGGAATGTATTTTGAATATCTAAGGCCAATATATTCTGTCATGCATTTATAAGTTGTAAATAAATATAAACACATATTAAAGCACTTTTTGTGTGAGAGAACTTGTATGAAAATGGAATATGCATGTTTCAAAATAATGCTTTTTGTCATGTGATTATCAAGAGGAGATAACAAATCCATTACCATGGCTATTATAATACATGACCTTGTTTTATGATTATCATTTGCATCAAATGCCCTATACTTCTGAATACAAATTTGATTGTTGATACTGTCAACCATTACACTTATTTCTAGTAAACCATTTTAATATGGGTTTTTTTCATGAATATCTATCCCAATCTTAATTTTATCTAGAAAATACCCCCATTCTTATGGAGCCTATTTTTTTGGGAGGCTGATAGTCCTTAATGCTTTCATAGTCATTGCTACTTTGAACTGTGCTGCTGGGTTGATCATGACTGCCTGTATACAAACTAGAATAATCATTGCTTGTACTAGCAAAGTCACTACTGGTATAATGGCTACTAGCTAAGTAGTCTCGGCTACCTTGGAATTCCTGAGCATGTAAGGTCACATCTGGTGGAACACTGGACATCGTGTGTTGTATACTATATGGGTCAGCTGGACGGAAGTCTGACTCGTTGATCTGATGATTTGCCAGATGTGGATCTCCAGGCCAATGGTTAAACTGTGGGTTATTATTAAACATCTGTGCATTATCTGAAGAAAAAACATAAAATATTTATAAATTTGAAAAATTGAAAAACTATTATTAACAGTCATAAAAATTAATCTCTAACCTGTACTTAGAATTAAAGGTATATTATTATTATTGCAATCATAATTAATCTTTAGATTAAAAAAGAAAAAAAATACATTCATTTTTGTTTTTGATATATTTTCATCTTATTACTCTTTGCCCCTCATATTCATACTTGGTTCCTGAAGCAGTATTTCCTAAACCTTATTAAGTATGTAAATACATTACATACCTATTACTGGTAGTTGTTTATCTGCATCTTCTTTCTCTCTTTTCTTTTTTCTTATTTGTTCTTTAGCATCTTCTGAAAGGTTTAACAATAAAAATTAAAAAAAATATTGTTTGTCGTTGACTTTCAAAATTAACCTGAAAGAAGTCAGATGATAAAAGATTTTACAAACAAACACCACACAGAATAAATACTAAATAAACAAATTCTACCAGAAAAGAACACAAAGTTCTCCAAAAACAGGATGAACAAATATGCATACATTAATTATACTTGCCTACAGTTTTATTTTTGGACATTTGTTTTTCCCATGAGGTAATGTTATCATCATCGTCATCTTCGTCTGACGAATGACTCGATGCTAACTCCAAACTAATGTTTCCTTCGGATGCATCACTGTCAGAATCGGAATCATTTGGATGTTTAACTCTCCCAGTTTCATCAATTTCTTGTTCTGCAAAATCATTATAGTCATTTTATTTTAATCTTGTAAAATATCCAAATGTGGTTAAGTAAATTGAAGACATAATTATTTAACAGAATAAATCTATACCTTTTTCCTGAAGAAGGATATACAATTAACATTATTCAATTTAATTATCTATCATTTATGTTTTTCTTACAGTTGTGTTATCAATTTGCAATCTTGGTACTCATAAAAAAAAATATGTGGGTTAAATATCATTGAGACAGCAATTTAGAGGTCAAACATAGTTTGTAATATAGACAGGTGTCTTAGAGGTCAAACATAGTCTGTAATATAGACAGGTGTCTTAGAGGTCAAACATAGTCTGTAATATAGACAGGTGTCTTAGAGGTCAAACATAGTCTGTAATATAAACAGGTGTCTTAGAGGTCAAACATAGTCTGTAATATAGACAGGTGTCTTAGAGGTCAAACATAGTCTGTAATATAGACAGGTGTCTTCACTTTATGTCAAGCTCTCAATGGTCAGAGTTTTCACTTTTGTAATGTATTATTTTGTTTACATTTATTTTACTAGAAAAGTGTAAAACTAATACTTGGATCAGGTTCCAGCATGAGACTAATGTTCTCTAACATCAATGTCACTAGTTTTCTAATAAACCACACATAAAATGCCACTTAATACTGACACCAAAATGTTCAATTGTTAAAATCACAAAAATATCAATTTTTATATTAACATCCTACCTTAATAAATTGCATTTACAAAACATCTATAGAATAATATTAATATTTCTATAATATCTAGCTGCTATGTTTGTATAATGCATTTATTAGCACAAAAACAACCATTACAAAAGTTTATACTGTGGTCAAAATAATTAGCTTTTGTTTAAAACATGTTATAAGTTACACAAAATAATGTTCTAGAAAAAGACAAAAAGAAAAATAATGTGAAAATTAAATGAAAATTGATGTATTAAATTTAGTACAACACAACACAAGGACGGAAAACTGAAAAGGAGATAATCAAGAAGAAAAAAAATCAGTAGAAGAAAAACCAACTCTGGTTAAATTCTGTCAATCAAAGAGGGCCCTCATGGGGTTTTTGATTATGTGATTACTTGGCCGTTTTTTTAATGATTATTTGATTATTAAGCCAAATATTTCATGATTATTTGATTACCTAGGACTGTATTTTTAGTTTATGATTATTTGATTACTAAAGATAAGCAAATATTTAATGATTATGTGATTATATTGGCAAAAAAATGGTGATTATGTGATTACTAGGACCCCCCCATGAGGGGCCTCATCAAAGGTAGGAGGAAATTAAATAAAAGCCAGCACCACACAAATATTAACATTGACACATCACCCATCACCAACGTCTCACCCTTCGATCTTTTCTGCATGTAAGCCTTTGGATCATAAGCATATGGTGTCAATGCTGTTTTTTTGTTGGGATACAATGCCCCGGGGACGTGTCCTGATGTGGAGGTAGTACTACAGAGGTAATCTTCACCTTTATATAAACCTCCACTATTCTTACTCGTAGAGCGACTAGTGGTAGAGGAGGCTGTTATACCAACACTGGTTCTGTTTATATTGCCCTCATATGATGCTTCATTTCTGTAGGCTAAAGCTGACCGCTGGAAAATAAAACAATAATAGACTTATGAAACCAATAATACAATAGTACATATTCAAAATGAACAAAAAATAAATCGAAAACTTTCTACGGTGAAATTCTGAATCATGAAAAGTATATTTTTATTTAAGGTGGTACCTAACACTACAGGGAGATAACTCTGTAAAGTCAGCTAAACGTTTTAATTATGTTGTGTTGTAAAAGGAATATTAAGCTTCTCAATGATCAAAATTGGTGTTTGTCAAATTGCTATATAATCAGTGTAATTTTTCTGACAAAACGGTTAGTTCAAAAAAATTTTAATTTTTATATTTTTATTAAAGTCATAAAGTAAATACTTTGACAAAATTTTATGAAAATTAAACGAGCCAAATTAATTTTAGTGGAAGTGTTGGGTACCACCTTAATTTAACCTGTATAACTTTTCTAATCTACAGTGCAATGATTTTTTGTTCGACATGTTTATAGATAGCAGTTTCCAAGTCACATGGTATGACAACCAAATTACATGTATGCAAATATTCATCTTTTCTAAGACATATGCAAGTGCATTCATGACATGATTTTCCTTTGTCCTATGAAATTTTTATCTTATCGTTATGGTATATGATTGTATATCTGTAATTTCTATCTTCCCCAATTTATAATAATGTATTTTATAGTACACTTTAACTAAAAGTGGCAATTACATGTTACAGTCATAACATAACGGAGGAAGGAAGATAATTGTTTGTATGATAAATAATGCATCTCACACTTAAATCTAGTTATAAACAATGAAAAACTCGTTACAAATATCCATTGAACTTACAGAAACAGGAAGACCTTTTCCAACGAGATTTTCTTGTGACTTGATATTTCTACCTTGACATTTGAGCCACTGTCTTCTTACTTGAGCTCTCACCTGTTATCAATCATATATAAATAAAACAGATTCTATAAATTCTCATTTACAAAAGCAATCTCATAAATATGACTATTTGGGTAGAAATTACAATACACTTTAAATAAGGGAAGTTAATTTAGTGGCTTATTTTGAACTTTTGACTAGGGTTTTTTAATTTATGCAATTAATGTTACAATAGCTACAGTTAAGTATTTAAACAAAAAGGAAAGAAAGAACTTTCAGCTCTTTAAAATAGATGTTATTGCAATGACCAGAAAAATACAGTGCACATGTAATGGTTTACGATAGCTGACTTTAATTTTTAGATGTTTGCTTACCTTTGTGTCCCCTATAACATATGCCAACAGCATGAACAATCCCTGAGCCATTACAACTACAGCATAGACATAGTATAGGGCAGTAGAATCATAGTTTACTGACAACAGTCCTATTATCCAGTTTAATCCTAGTAACAATAGCAGAAATACTCCACATAATATTCTACATCTGAAAAATTATCAACAAAAATTACAAATTGATGGTTTGATGACAACAAAAAACATCAAACAGAAGAAAAGATACCAATAAATATTCTCAATTGACTTTAAACAAGGGAGGTCAAGAGGTTTATTTACATGAAAAATATACATGATCAATAGGGAAGCCTTGTTGAATGAAGATATCTACCAGAAAGCAAATTTTCAAATTGTTAGATGACATTTAATTGAATATAATTGTTTGTGATTCTATTTTGTCATTAATTTTGTTTTCACAGGATATAAAACAAGTAATTATAATGTGTACTATCCACTAACCTGTGTGAGGAAATGTTTGATAAAACAAGTAATTATAATGTGTAATATCCACTAACCTGTGTGAGGAAATGTTTGATAAAACAAGTAATTATAATGTGTAATATCCACTAACCTGTGTGAGGAAATGTTTGATAAAACAAGTAATTATAATGTGTAATATCCACTAACCTGTGTGAGGAAATGTTTGATAAAACAAGTAATTATAATGTGTAATATCCACTAACCTGTGTGAGGAAATGTTTGATAAAACAAGTAATTATAATGTGTAATATCCACTAACCTGTGTGATGAAGTAATTATAATGTGTAATATCCACTAACCTGTGTGAGGAAATGTTTGATAAAACAAGTAATTATAATGTGTACTATCCACTAACCTGTGTGATGAAGTAATTATAATGTGTACTATCCACTAACCTGTGTGATGAAATGTTTGAGACATGAACCTTTTCTCTTGTAGTTGCATGGAATCCCAAGATGGTAACAACAATACAGCTCTGGAAAGAAAAAATAATCAATCCAAACTGATGTTTATTATTCTAAAATCTTCTTGATATAATACAATCCAAAGTTTATCATAATATAAACAGAATAAACATCTCATAGTTATTCTATCATTGACAAATTAACAGATGGTTTTCAATATTCTTGCCTTTTAGAAATAAAATTTCATTGTTCATTATAAAATTGTAGCAACCTGAAAATTTTACCTTGGGGCATCAATTGTTTAAATAATTTTTCCACTGATCCATAGTCTGGAAAAAACTCAATAAATGTATGAAATCTGAAGATCTTCTAAGGAAAAAAAATATCACTTTGTTTTCTTGTTTGGTGCAAAACCCATACCCTTTCATCTTCAAATAATAAATACAAGTTTTTTTTAATAAACTAATGAACACCCAATTCTCTTTATTACAAACTATTGTATATACTTACAAGTGCACCAACCATGACAGGTCCAGCAAATGTCCATATAAATGGCTGTGTGATGTCTAACCAACAGCTAAAAATAAAAATATACCTCTATGAAAGGCTATGCTACATGTATTAATGTAAAAAAAATTGTCTTGCTTGCAATCGATGCGCAAGTGTAAAAACTATGTCCGTTTATTGAAATGAAAAAGGTTGTACTTCTTTATCAACAAGATTCTTGTGCCTCATGAAGGTTTGACAAAGTTATTTCAGATAAACAACCTTTAACAACAAAATGTACCTAATTATTGACAGTGCTGACAAAATAATATGTATATGATCATAAAGTCTTGAGAAAAAACAGTAGACAAACTTATCCCAGATAATCTATGTAATAAGAGATATTCAATGTAATCAGATATATTCAATGTAATCATATACATTCAATGTAATCATATACATTCAATGTAATCCCAGATATTCAATGTAATCATATATATATTGAAAGTAATCAAATATATTCAAAGTAATCATATGTTTCAATCTTCCCAGATATTCAATGTAATCCCAGATATTCAATGTAATCCCAGATATTCAATGTAAGGATCAAATCTTTTGAATTCTTTTATAAATTATATGAAAATAAATACACACAAAAGGAATATGGACTAATTTGACAATCTTCCAATAATTTATTCCTCATTATTATATAAATGCAGTATTTTGCTGTTTGCCAACCAGCAGAAAACTTTTTGGAAGAACATTTGCGGATAATAAATTCTTACTTAAAAGTACTTAATATGCTACAAAATTAAACGATTATCCAGTTTTGTGTATTCAAAACAAATATTTTTTGTAATTTCCCATCAATATATATTATATTGCTTTGGATCTATTAACACTTACAATTGAGATGTACCATAAGCATCAGTGTATAACCCAACAGAAAATCCAACCACAATTCCTGGTACAACTGAAAAATTGAAATGTTTTAATAAATTATATGGATTAGAAAATATTAAAGTTCATTTAAGAATGCAATTCCAATTCAACTTACATTATTACTAACATGATGCAATGAATGTAAAACTTAATATTATTAATTCGTATATTTTAATAAATTTGATTCGTTTAGGGATAGTCACATGTTAAACAATATTTTCAAAGGTAGAGAGAAAACGGCGGATAGCAAAAAGCAAATAGCACAGTTATTTTTAGAATATCTAAAAACCGATATACTTTGTGACATCATGTAATGAATTTCAGGATATTGTTAAACGTTTTGAAACAAACGATATCTGATTGATTATTTGACGAAAAAAATCTTCAAATACATAAGATGTCAAACAAACAAAAAAAAGTAAATGAAATAACAACTAATCATTTGTTATTGTCAAGGAGACAATATGATATCTTTAAAATTCGTACAAAATCAAATGACAATTTTGATACAAATATGGTCAGATATTAATAATATAACAAATATAGCCTTTGTATGAGGTCAATACAGGATATATCGACCCAAAGAAGTATATCGACTTCTGACTTCGTCCTCAATCAATATACTTCTTTTAAGTCAATATATCCTTGTATCGACCTCATACAAAGGCTATATTTGTATAATATCATATTCAATATTAAGAAATGAATAATATCTATAAAGACTAGAAACTCACCATAACCAATGAGATAGTAAAATTTCATAGCACCATAATTAATTTCTCTAATCTCTACAAGTCTTCTGTAAAGGTGGAGCATTTCAACAAACAACCAAGAAAATGCTGACAGATGGAAGAAGTGAAGAGCAATGGCTACCAGTTTACACCATACATGTAGCTGAAAATAACTGTATAATTAGTTTGGATTCATAATACGTTTTTTCAATATTAGAATTTAGATATATGTATTGATTTCTCCATGTAATGCATTTTTACAACACTTCAAAATATTTTTCAGCATAAGAGATGTAATATGAACAAAAGAAAAACAAGTAAATAGTTATTACTCAAATCATTAAAAAATATGTAAGAATACAAAATTGTAGTTACCTTAGTTTCTACTCGATACACTCCAACAACAAATGCTAGTTCTGCGAGAAAGATAACAAACACTAGGTTGATCAGGATAGTGTTGGAATTACACTGAATATGTTTGAATGACACAAGAATGATAAATGTCACTAAGAGAGCGAGCATGGACAGCCCAACACCAATAAAACAGACCACTTCTAAAGACACAGCTCCTTCTGCAACATACTGAAAATGAAACAAGTGAGACTCTGCAGATATATAATTACACAAGAGTATGTTATATGAATGTTCACTTGGTACTTATACCTTGAAATGGTGCTACCTCATCAGCAACTGTTACATACTTACATACTTAAAGCTAAAAACTCAAACAAACCAAATAAACACAAACTGCATATACACCAAGCTTCTAAACTAAGTGCATCATTCTAAAACTGTATTGAAAACTTGATAACAATTTGTTTTGCCATCATTGCCTGAAAACTTTGAACATAAAGAGCAAAGAAATCTTATTCATAAAAACAAACATTGTAATATACTGTATAGTGGGTTATTTTTGTGGGTGTAAAATTTCGAGATTTTCATTGAATAAGGTATACGAAAAATTTTGGCGGATTCAAAACTTTTATCAATACCTTTGCATGTACACTTTTAAATTGGCAGAATTTATTTTGGGCGATTGTGTTCTATCTGCAAAAATAAGCGAAAATTTACCCCAGGCTTAAATAACCCGCTATATGGTACTTCTTTCTAATAGAGAACAAACCTCTTTTTCAGCTTCATCCATCATTAATCCAAAACTGGTCATGTGATTACAGGAGCAGACTACATACATCTGTTTGATGACCTTGACATCTGTAGGGTCTTCTGGATTGACCTCTTTGAAATCTAGTTCATATCTGCTTTCTACCATGCAACCCTGGTTTGACCACTGACCCCCTCCACTAAACTGCCAGAAAACACACTGAGGATCTGTGCGATTGTTATTGACAGCTTGTTTGAAAGTGAGTTTAATAGGATGTTTTAAACCACCACTATGAATCTGCCCTTGATCCCGTATCTTAATTGTAACTAATGGACCATTTAGGTTGACTGGTCTATCACTGACAATTCTGTAATTATAAATAAATGAATATAAACTAAGTGAATAAGTAAACTTGTAAAAAAAATATAGTCAAACTGGTATAAAGTAGTTACTCATGAAAAGTATTAAAAGAGATTGCTCAGAGAGGTGACCATTTAAAAGAGGTTCTGAAAAATTTCAATATTGCCCTTGGCTAGGATTAGGGCAATTTGTTGTGAGTCTTTTTTTGTTTGCTTATTAGAGAATTTGATCTTGGATCTTGTTACCTCTCTGCTCTTTTAAAAGTTGTCTTGAACTGTGTGTCATTGGTTTCATTCCATAATATCAGGTGTACAAATTCAAATTGTTTGTTTTCTTTCAGTGAAGTTTCAAAGATCAGGTTTGATAACTGCAGGAGTTATTAGGTTACCACTTTTCTCTGCCAACCCACTTTACACCATCCTACAGAAAGTAGGTTAATACTAAGTGCAACCCAGCAAATATGTATAAGTTAAATTGATTTACCTGACATCCTCCTGGTATCTGTTGGGTAACAAGTTCCCCAGGGTCTTATACATTACAAAAGCTATATGAGACTGTGGCACATGTCTGTTCTCAAATATCTGAGATAACAAAGCTGAAAAATAAAATTATATTTTCTCACACAAACAATCATTTTTTAATTTTTGTTAAATGACCACTGCAAACTATTGCTGACATGGGAAAATGTTTGGTTCTTAATAATCAAGATTATGTTAAGGAAAAAAAGTTAAAAATTAAAACATATTCATTCCTTATCTTTTTTCCCCCATATAATTTCTATAAAAGTTAGCAAATACTTATTCGTAATATGTTAATCTATAAACATTATAAAAAATAATAAAAAAGCAAGTCTACAATAAGAAGGTAAGCAAGCCATATGAAAGCTTTTGAAAATCAAGCATATTAAAACAGGTTCTAAAAAAATTTGAATCTGATGTGCTATAATAATGGAGTTAATTTCTCTATCTAAAACAATACAAGTTACCAAACAAGGACTTTGCCTTTTTTAAAAATTAATTGTGTGACATTATTTCATTATTTCAGGAAAATTTCAATAGTAGCAGAAATTTCCAAGGTTTTCAAAAATGATATTAAAAAAATTTATATTTCTTACGGTCTTCATGAAAGAAATGTTACAATACGTAAGAAAGTTGTAACAGAAGTAGAATGCTTTGAAGCTTCTCACATGTGGTATAATTTTCATATTTGAAATCAGATTTGATTTCAAAGATCCAAGGTACAATAAAAGAGTCATTAGGTTCATTTACATGTTAAATTGTCTATGTATAATCACCAGATTTCTAAAAGAAGCAACTAGCTTCACTATAAGCTAAGGTTTAATATCTAGTTATGTATTACTACATCCATGGTCTAAGTAGTTATGGGAGATGAAGCAACATGAGTATATACAAGTTAACCAATAACAAAAGGATCAAAACTTAAAACAGAATAAATAATTCAATGAAATGTAGGGTTAATAAATGCATATCTTTAGTTCTTAATTAGAGTACTTCTTGCTGGATTGATATATACCAATACAGTACTTAAATGTTTGTAAAATATGTGTCTAAACTCATATTATTAAACTATAAAACAGAAATTGTCCTAAAAAATCTCAATGGGTGATCAGTAGTCGCATGAACAAGAAAGTCTATTTGATATTCTAGATAACAAGATCCTGTTCAAAATCAATATCAACAGGATAGTGTTTAAGACTGTGTAATGATTTTATTGCATTCTTACTTTCAGGTTATTAAATAGGTCTTTATTTTTTGAGATTTTGAAATAACAAAGCTTGCATCATGTGTTAGCATTTTAATAAATACTCAAATTTCTTATTTGCCAATAAAATTTAATGTCGTTAAGATGGACACCCCATATCTTTTGTTTTTCTATCAGTTATCCCACAAATAATTATCCTTGGTAAACTACATGTTGCTACATTCCAGTTGGTAAAGGGTATCTATTAATACATTGTTAGAACTACACAGTACACATATCTTACCAGGATTCTCCTCAGCTAAAAACACACAATTCACGGTTATTACAACATGCTACATCAAGTATTTACTAAAATGGTAGATCTAAGGCTTCAATGTCTTCCATAATGTCCACCTTAGATATACCTTTAAAATTAGTTATCATTCAACAACATTGACATTCAACCTTTCCAAATCCCCACTTAATATTAATTCATGCTTGTAAAAAAAAAGTGCTGTGACGTTACAATTAAATGAAACCAATTCATTCACTAAACTCAAAAATAAAATCTGATGCATTTGATATACATAAAGCTTTAATCGCAGTGAAAAAAGCTTCAAGTAACACAAAAATAATCATAATTTCAAAATAATTTAACTCAGCTGCATAAATATTTCATTTAATTCAAACAAAATGATATTCTGTATATTCTATGTATTAAACATGATCTCATTCACAATGCAGGTAAGATCCTAAATCTTTAATGTCAACTAACCTGAAACAGACTGTTCAGAAAACAGGACAGCACTAGGTAGATCTACATGTGTTTCATCATCATAAGTTGACTTCTGTACAATATTGTCAAACTTAGGAATTTCTAATGAGCTGAAGTTACTTTTATTCACAGTATCCATCATTAGCACTGAAAAAAAAGAGCATTAGTCAGAATTTGTAACCAAAAAAAATCACATGATGATGTCATGCATAATGCATGCCAATTCATAAATGCATCAAAATAAATTTTGCAACAAAGATTAGTCCTATTCACAGGTTTAAATCACAAGATAAGATGTAGTCTTCAGTGGGTGCAGCAAGATGACTATTCTGCAAAAGTTCAAACCAGGTATCGCCTACAGTTTGAGAAGGCTATCAAGAGATAGACCACATACACATGTTTGGACCAACAGACAAATGGTGATATACTATAGTTAAGCCATGTGTGACTACATATAGCTTGGATTATTCTAAATTCTTACCATATTTGAGTTTTATGTATGAAAATGATCTTCTATTCTAACTCACACCATAAGTTTAAAATTTTAACTGAATACTTGTACATTTAGGATCTGTAACAGATTTTAAGATAGCACTAGCTACTAAGTACCAAATTAAAATCACCATAAAAGTAATTTTTTAAATTTGTAAAACTAGAATCATGAAATCTATGCTTTATGTATTCTACTGACAGATACTTCCTCAGTTATCTTTCCTCAATCCTCAACTCATCTATTGGTTTACCAGCATTAAAGTAACCTAGAGTCTAGAGTAAAAACAATCCTAACTTATCTATTGGTTTACCAGCATTAAAGTAACCTAGAGTCTAGAGTAAGAACAATCCTAACTTATCTATTGGTTTACCAGCATTAAAGTAACCTAGAGTCTAGAGTAAGAACAATCCTAACTTATCTATTGGTTTACCAGCATTAAAGTTAACCTAGAGTCTAGAGTAAAAACAATCCTAACTTATCTATTGGTTTACCAGCATTAAAGTAACCTAGAGTCTAGAGTAAAAACAATCCTAACTTATCTATTGGTTTACCAGCATTAAAGTAACCTAGAGTCTAGAGTAAGAACAATCCTAACTTATCTATTGGTTTACCAGCATTAAAGTAACCTAGAGTCTAGAGTAAGAACAATCCTAACTTATCTATTGGTTTACCAGCATTAAAGTTAACCTAGAGTCTAGAGTAAAAACAATCCTAACTTATCTATTGGTTTACCAGCATTAAAGTAACCTAGAGTCTAGAGTAAAAACAATCCTAACTTATCTATTGGTTTACCAGCATTAAAGTTAACCTAGAGTCTAGAGTAAAAACAATCCTAACTTATCTATTGGTTTACCAGCATTAAAGTTAACCTAGAGTCTAGAGTAAGAACAATCCTAACTTATCTATTGGTTTACCAGCATTAAAGTTAACCTAGAGTCTAGAGTAAGAACAATCCTAACTTATCTATTGGTTTACCAGCATTAAAGTTAACCTAGAGTCTAGAGTAAGAACAATCCTAACTTATCTATTGGTTTACCAGCATTATAGTTAACCTAGAGTCTAGAGTAAAAACAATCCTAACTCATCTATTGGTTTACCAGCATTAAAGTTAACCTAGAGTCTAGAGTAAAAACAATCCTAACTTATCTATTGGTTTACCAGCATTAAAGTAACCTAGAGTCTAGAGTAAAAACAATCCTAACTTATCTATTGGTTTACCAGCATTAAAGTTAACCTAGAGTCTAGAGTAAGAACAATCCTAACTCATCTATTGGTTTACCAGCATTAAAGTTAACCTAGAGTCTAGAGTAAGAACAATCCTAACTTATCTATTGGTTTACCAGCATTAAAGTTAACCTAGAGTCTAGAGTAAAAACAATCCTAACTTATCTATTGGTTTACCAGCATTAAAGTTAACCTAGAGTCTAGAGTAAAAACAATCCTAACTTATCTATTGGTTTACCAGCATTAAAGTTAACCTAGAGTCTAGAGTAAGAACAATCCTAACTTATCTATTGGTTTACCAGCATTAAAGTTAACCTAGAGTCTAGAGTAAGAACAATCCTAACTTATCTATTGGTTTACCAGCATTAAAGTTAACCTAGAGTCTAGAGTAAGAACAATCCTAACTTATCTATTGGTTTACCTGCATTAAAGTTAACCTAGAGTCTAGAGTAAGAACAATCCTAACTTATCTATTGGTTTACCAGCATTAAAGTTAACCTAGAGTCTAGAGTAAGAACAATCCTAACTTATCTATTGGTTTACCAGCATTAAAGTTAACCTAGAGTCTAGAGTAAGAACAATCCTAACTTATCTATTGGTTTACCAGCATTAAAGTTAACCTAGAGTCTAGAGTAAGAACAATCCTAACTTATCTATTGGTTTACCAGCATTAAAGTTAACCTAGAGTCTAGAGTAAGAACAATCCTAACTTATCTATTGGTTTACCAGCATTAAAGTTAACCTAGAGTCTAGAGTAAGAACAATCCTAACTTATCTATTGGTTTACCAGCATTAAAGTTAACCTAGAGTCTAGAGTAAGAACAATCCTAACTTATCTATTGGTTTACCAGCATTAAAGTTAACCTAGAGTCTAGAGTAAGAACAATCCTAACTTATCTATTGGTTTACCAGCATTAAAGTTAACCTAGAGTCTAGAGTAAAAACAATCCTAACTTATCTATTGGTTTACCAGCATTAAAGTAACCTAGAGTCTAGAGTAAAAACAATCCTAACTTATCTATTGGTTTACCAGCATTAAAGTTAACCTAGAGTCTAGAGTAAAAACAATCCTAACTTATCTATTGGTTTACCAGCATTAAAGTTAACCTAGAGTCTAGAGTAAGAACAATCCTAACTTATCTATTGGTTTACCAGCATTAAAGTTAACCTAGAGTCTAGAGTAAGAACAATCCTAACTTATCTATTGGTTTACCAGCATTAAAGTTAACCTAGAGTCTAGAGTAAGAACAATCCTAACTTATCTATTGGTTTACCAGCATTAAAGTAACCTAGAGTCTAGAGTAAGAACAATCCTAACTTATCTATTGGTTTACCAGCATTAAAGTTAACCTAGAGTCTAGAGTAAAAACAATCCTAACTTATCTATTGGTTTACCAGCATTAAAGTTAACCTAGAGTCTAGAGTAAAAACAATCCTAACTTATCTATTGGTTTACCAGCATTAAAGTAACCTAGAGTCTAGAGTAAGAACAATCCTAACTTATCTATTGGTTTACCAGCATTAAAGTTAACCTAGAGTCTAGAGTAAAAACAATCCTAACTTATCTATTGGTTTACCAGCATTAAAGTTAACCTAGAGTCTAGAGTAAAAACAATCCTAACTTATCTATTGGTTTACCAGCATTAAAGTAACCTAGAGTCTAGAGTAAAAACAATCCTAACTTATCTATTGGTTTACCAGCATTAAAGTTAACCTAGAGTCTAGAGTAAAAACAATCCTAACTTATCTATTGGTTTACCAGCATTAAAGTAACCTAGAGTCTAGAGTAAAAACAATCCTAACTTATCTATTGGTTTACCAGCATTAAAGTTAATCTAGAGTCTAGAGTAAAAACAATCCTAACTTATCTATTGGTTTACCAGCATTAAAGTAACCTAGAGTCTAGAGTAAGAACAATCCTAACTTATCTATTGGTTTACCAGCATTAAAGTAACCTAGAGTCTAGAGTAAAAACAATCCTAACTTATCTATTGGTTTACCAGCATTAAAGTAACCTAGAGTCTAGAGTAAGAACAATCCTAACTTATCTATTGGTTTACCAGCATTAAAGTAACCTAGAGTCTAGAGTAAGAACAATCCTAACTTATCTATTGGTTTACCAGCATTAAAGTAACCTAGAGTCTAGAGTAAAAACAATCCTAACTTATCTATTGGTTTACCAGCATTAAAGTAACCTAGAGTCTAGAGTAAGAACAATCCTAACTTATCTATTGGTTTACCAGCATTAAAGTTAACCTAGAGTCTAGAGTAAAAACAATCCTAACTTCTCTATTGGTTTACCAGCATTAAAGTTAACCTAGAGTCTAGAGTAAAAACAATCCTAACTTATCTATTGGTTTACCAGCATTAAAGTTAACCTAGAGTCTAGAGTAAGAACAATCCTAACTTATCTACTGGTTTACCAGCATTAAAGTTAACCTAGAGTCTAGAGTAAAAATAATCCTAACTTATCTATTGGTTTACCAGCATTAAAGTAACCTAGAGTCTAGAGTAAAAACAATCCTAACTTATCCATTGGTTTACCAGCATTAAAGTAACCTAGAGTCTAGAGTAAAAACAATCCTAACTTATCCATTGGTTTACCAGCATTAAAGTAACCTAGAGTCTAGAGTAAGAACAATCCTAACTTATCTATTGGTTTACCAGCATTAAAGTAACCTAGAGTCTAGAGTAAAAATAATCCTAACTTATCTATTGGTTTACCAGCATTAAAGTTAACCTAGAGTCTAGAGTAAGAACAATCCTAACTTATCTATTGGTTTACCAGCATTAAAGTTAACCTAGAGTCTAGAGTAAAAATAATCCTAACTTATCTATTGGTTTACCAGCATTAAAGTAACCTAGAGTCTAGAGTAAAAACAATCCTAACTTATCTATTGGTTTACCAGCATTAAAGTAACCTAGAGTCTAGAGTAAAAACAATCCTAACTTATCTACTGGTTTAAAAGCATTAAAGTTAACCTAGAGTCTAGAGTAAAAACAATCCTAACTTATCCATTGGTTTACCAGCATTAAAGTTAACCTAGAGTCTAGAGTAAGAACAATCCTAACTTATCTATTGGTTTACCAGCATTAAAGTAACCTAGAGTCTAGAGTAAAAATAATCCTAACTTATCTATTGGTTTACCAGCATTAAAGTAACCTAGAGTCTAGAGTAAAAACAATCCTAACTTATCTACTGGTTTAAAAGCATTAAAGTAACCTAGAGTCTAGAGTAAAAACAATCCTAACTTATCTATTGGTTTACTAGCATTAAAGTTAACCTAGAGTCTAGAGTAAGAACAATCCTAACTTATTCATTGGTTTACCAGCATTAAAGTTAACCTAGAGTCTAGAGTAAAAATAATCCTAACTTATCTATTGGTTTACCAGCATTAAAGTTAACCTAGAACAACTCACCAACACGAGCAGATACAACACTATATGGTATTTTATGTAACTCATCTAAAGTAGTCAGTAACTTTTCAGTGTAAGTTTCTAATTTTTGTAAGAGGACATCTGATGTTTGCAGTCTTTTCCAATCCTCACTGTATTGGGGATCCAAAATAACACTCAAAGCATCAAGTAAATTCTAAAAATAAAACAATCAGGTTTAGGATTCAAAAAGCAGCATTTTGATTTTAAATTCTGTTTAACTAATGTTGTTTTTATTCTTTTTCTTTTTCTTTTTTGATTTTATATAAAAGGTAAATTAAATAATCTACAAAAATAATTGAAGTATTGTCTTCAGAAGAGCATGAAATTTCTGTCATGAAGGGAACTTTAAAAGTAAGAATGGATGACACAGTATCAAATACATGAAAGATCCTAGAGTTGTGAGTCTTGTTTACATGTTACATCCATGGGATCTAATATAAATTATTCTCTAAGTAATGAATATGGCTAACAATAAAAGATACATTGAGTAGGCATGGTTCTCAAAAACAACTTGTGAAATTTTTAACATCGTCCTGCTCCACATTTTAGCATGGCTATAATATATATTATAACCTTAGTTTTGTAAGTTACCAGCGACATCACAATGTGTGAGGAGATGTTATCAAGCTTGTTTTGTCAAGCATAAAACTGCCTTAGGGAGGGGAAAAGACCAGTTATAGAACAATACACAGATTATCAGGTTTTCTTTGTATCATTAAATATCAGCGACTTGACACAATGTGATCCTATTTAGCTTGTTCACTACCCTCACTCGCCAAAAAAGATCACATTGTGTCTTGCAGCTATTAGTTTACGATATTAATGTTTAGAAAACCTGATAATCTATACACATTTCTATATCCTAATTTTATACCTGAACATATTTGCCATCTTGTTCTGATGTAAGGTTCATGCCTGTCTGCTTTAGTTCATAGTCCAGTAAAGTCATTATAATCCTGTAACTTATATCTAGATCCTGACCAAACAATATTTGTGCAGCTTGTAATGACTCAGCTAATGTTTTCATGGTGGTCTTGGCTACAAATGGATTCAGTTTCAACTTTCCTTCTTCTATTAGTCTAATCTGTAACAAATGATAAAATGTATGAATGGTTTAGTTAAACATGCAATAATTTTAAACAGTTGTTATATGTTTTGTATATTGATGATTTGTAAAGCAAGGGTAACAGTATCTATAGTTCATTAAACCAACAAATATACTATGAAACTTCATTTATTAACAGCCCATTGGATTGAGTGTGTAGGTAAAGGTAATGTCTTTGGTTTGCTTGCTTGCTAACTGAACCGTGAAGTCATAATTATGTAAGGTATGCTACCCAAGTAGTCTAGTCCTACAAACAGATAGATTGGTTATATGTTGGACTAGTCTACTCTTAAAGGAGGGTAGTATAACTAACCTAACAAGTGAACTGCGAGCTACTGCTCACTGATGATACTCCCACTGCAAGTGGATAATATTAATAGTGTAAAAATATGTGTTCAGTAAACAGGAAGTTAACAAGTGATGAATCTGAAAACGCATCACACTGTATAGCTTACTTATATAAACCCTGAAACCAAATTTCAAAAATTCTTGTATTGTAGTTCCTGAGAAAATTGTGATGAAAATTTTCAACTTGGCTATCATGTGTAAAATCATACAAGTGTTCGGTAAACAGGAAGTTGGCGAGTGATGAATCTGAAAATGCATCACACGGTATAGCTCACTTATATCAAGCCTGAAACCAAATTTCAGAAATCCTTGTAGTGTAGTTCCTGAGAAAAATGTGTGACGAAAAATATTCATGGGACGGATGGACGGCACGACTGATGGACTGACAGAAGGATGGATGGATGGATGGAAGGACAGACAGAGGTAAAACAGAATACCCTCCTTTTTTTCAAAGCGGGGGTATTATAATGCCTTCACAGTTCAGCTAGCTAGCAAGCTAACCAAAGATATCACCTTTACCTACACAATCAATACAATCGGCTGTAAAGTAATTACATGTTTTCAATGTTTTTAACTTAAACTTAATTATATTTGGTAAATAGCTTGCAGTATGCATATCAAAGGAATATACACTTCCAGTAGACTCCACCTTATCCCAATACTGACTTATATTATTTCAAAACAAAATAAAATAATTTTATTGTGTAATTGAATAACGGATATATTGGCAAATTGAAGAAGAATATTCAGGAATATGTTCTTCTTGGTTAGTTAAACCAGATGAAAATTTAAACAATCAATATCTTAAAACAAACCTGTTCCAATAACTTTGTTAAACCTGAACTGGTACAGTTAGTAAAGTCTGGTTCACCCCAAAGTCTTGTCTCATGGCTGCAGTTTCTTTTAGCATCACCTAACAAAAAACATTTATACTAAAACGTATTTCATCTTGGTGATCAGTCTAGTAGTTCTGCTTATCATTTTCTTAAGGTTGGCAAAATAACTACTGTGGATTCCTTTATTTTCTTAGATAATAAATATTAAGGATTACTGAAAACTAACATTTATATATAGTTGATTTCAGGGTTTTTGCCAAAGTCTGCATACAACCAGAAAGAAAATTTGTTTTTCGTTGGACATTTGAACTTGGGAGTTCATCTGTTCCCACGAAAATCACGAAAATTGGTATCCAACAAATAATAATTTATCCACAATTAATTGTTCAATATTTTCATTTTCAAGTTAACTAAATAAATGGTAGGCTGATATCACACAATATAATTATACGCAGAAATTTTTTTCAATATTTGAATAGTTGCAGAATTATTTTGTGCTTTATTCTACTTTGTTCTTTAAAATCTATACTATATTTAATCTTCATCCTCATGTAATGAATCCATCAATCTACCAAAATTCAGTTTTACACACCAGCGAAATCGTGGGCATTTAGAGCTTGGTTGAAGTATGTAAACTGTTGTAGGGAGAATTTTAGTACATGTAAAAGATTTTGTTTCTAGAGAATTTCAGTAAAAGGTTTCATGTCTGGAGAATTTCAGAAAAAGGTATCAAAATTCATAGGTACTTGGAAACAGTTTAACCCCACCCACTTGTTTCCAAAGTCTGTTATTATTTTTTTTCTCTGTTAAATTCCATTATTTTCGCTTTTCTGTATACTATGAAGATACGTATACTATAAATACAGTGTATTTGCTATTAACTACTAATTTCAAGTTTCTTCTCCTAGGCAATCACTGCTATATTATCTCTATCAACGCGATAATTATTGTCCTGTCCCTGAATACTCTTATGAAATTTATATAAAGTTTAAAACCGGAAGCCTGTTTTACTTAAAAGCGAAATCGCGGGCAATTTAAGCTTGGTTGAAAGTATGTTAACTATTATATAGGATGAAATTTTGTAAAAGATTTTATGTTTGGAGAATTTAAGAAATGATATCAAAAGTCATATATGTCCATGGAGACAGGACAATAATTTGAATACCTCTCTCTTTTTTCCAAAGTCTGTTATTATTTTTTTTCTGTTATTCTCCATTTTTTATGCGTTTCTGGATACTATGAACATACGTATCTATATCATTAATATTAAAGTGATCTAATTTTAAATATATTGATTCTAAGGTTCTTCTCCATGGCGATCACTGCTATATTATATAGAGAGTCTCTTTATATTATAGTAGTATATTAATCATAGTATACATGCAGTTAAACAGGAAAATAATTATCCTGTCCCCGTCCGAGTACTTATGAAAATTATGTGCAAGTTAAAACTGAGGAAAAACATATCATGATACCTATTGACAACGCTCTGATTGGCTTATTTATTTTTCATTTTTGTAATCTATCATACAATTGGATTTCAATGTTAAAACCAGTAGTCATGTCTGACTTAAAAGTCGGTCTGATAACGGAATAATATCTGTACACCTTTATTTTCGTTTTTCTCCCAAAATAACCCAAACTGAATAGTCATAAGAATGGATGACAAATGCGACTATGCATGGTATCTATAGGACACAGATGATTAATTTATTGTGAGAGGAAGAGAAGCGACACACAAAATGAGGTCTTCTTGTTTAATAGTATAGATACTAAAAACCTATATACAATACATTATGAACCAACCTAATGTGTCATTCTTTCCAAGATCTACCTAATATATTAATCTTACTAACCTTTGCCTCCATGTGGACAGTCTCTGATTCTGACATAACCATACTGTGTACCGTCCCACCATACATTTCCTATATAGTTTCTGGGACAGACATCAAACATCACTGAAAGATAAATTAAACATCACAAAATATTATCAACTTATCATCAGCCTATTATAAGTACAATTTCTTTTTTCTAGGGGATAATTCCCTTATGAATTCTTGGATGAAAGTGTTCAAGATAAAACTAATACATTTTGTTAGGTAGAACTAAATTACTGTAAACAAGCTTCTTTTTAGGGATACTTTATTTTGTGTTTTACCCTTTCTAGTCCACATCACTGCTAATCAATCTTGAGATCTTCTAATTTACTTGATGTAGTTTAATAAGTAATAAAGATCCAAGTTTTACATTTTCGTAACAAATTAATTGAATTATTTGGTAAATTGTAATATTATTACCTTTACAGCCTTCTTCTTTTTCTTGTAAAGTGATACCAGCGTATGGACTTTCACACTGATTACACTGTCGACCAACCACCGACTCCATACAAGGACATTGGCCTGTCACAGGATGGCAAGTGTCATTAATGGCACCCTTCATGTAACAGTCACACGGCAAACATCTATCACTGCCAACTGGGCGATAATGGTTAGAC
The DNA here is from genome assembly GCF_965363235.1 of Mytilus galloprovincialis. Taxonomy (NCBI): domain Eukaryota; kingdom Metazoa; phylum Mollusca; class Bivalvia; order Mytilida; family Mytilidae; genus Mytilus; species Mytilus galloprovincialis. The sequence goes on from NC_134838.1 coordinate 48,945,094, forward strand.
TGAAAAAATATTACAAGCCTGTTTATAAATCTTTATAAAACACAATGTATGTTTCTTTACTCATTCTTTTCTATTATTATCATTCAAGTCTTAAAAACGGGAAAATACTAAAACATTAATATATTTCATCAAAATTGACGGAATCAATAATTTGATACCTACCTATTGACATTAAATCACAACTAAATTTACACTGTATATTACTTATGTTGTGATGTTGCAACTTTAATGAAGTTCATTTATGACAAATGCAAATATAAAGTGTATTTTTTAAAAATAACTACTTGAAAGGTATTATTTACTAACCTTGCATCGACACTCTCTCTTGGTAGTACCACAGTGACCAGAGAATCCTTTGTCCTCAGGACAGTTACATGGTCCACAGATTGGAAAGCCATACCAGTTGTCTGGACATGGCTGTAAGAGAACTTCATCACAATACTGGCCACTCTGTAATTCACCACACTCACAATGGTAGCCATATAAATTTGGTGAAGGACTTCTACAGAATGCAAAGTTCTCACAAGGATTGTAATTCTGGCAGATATCCTGGCAATTTGGTCCAATTGTACCTAAAATAAGGTAAGTCAATAATCAGATATACATCTTATGATGCAAAAGTATGTTTGTCTACAAGGCAGGTGTTTGCAACTAGTAATTGTTATACGTTTTTGTAGATCTTATTTAAAAAAATGTGCAATATTCTTATAAATGAGGCCAAATTTAATGTACCTCATAATCTAACAACCACTAAAGTTTAAATGGTTTAAACATTGTCACAGCATTTTTCAAAAATCTTTCAGAACTACAACACACTATATTGATTGAGTTTTTTATGTATGTTTAATAGCTATACACAAATGTACAATTTGATGACCCGTCATATTTACTGGACAAAAGCACATGTTAAAACAACATTCTGTTCCTTTACATATTGTTTTCAGTTGTGTATAATTGGAGGTTTTATAACCATGAGTATTTTTCAGAGATGGGGTTGAGTATCGAACATGCCTACAGTATTACTCTAGACATATTTGTAACTTGACAAGAAAATATGAATCAGAACAAGTAAATATATTGATTTTTTGTTATCAACTCCTAATTTTTTTTTATTATGTAAAAAGTAAACATTTAAATCCACCAAATACTTATACCGATATGTCAACTCAAAAATAACACTTGTCATATTTCATTCATACATGTGAATCTCCTGACGGGAGGCCAATAATCCGGTTTTCAGGGGTCTCCTCCCGTTAAGGAGAAAAAAATCCCGTGTATGAAATATTTCATGAATTAAAATTTTCAGCCGCCATTACATTGGGTGTAACTGTGTATTCACTATTGAAAAAATATTATTTGGTTCATCCCTTTGATTTATTCTGTTTTCAATTAGTTTTCTTTCAATAATGTTAATTGTAAAAATAATTGAAATGAATGTTATCTTAATCAAATTATCATATAAGGATGGTAATTAAATGAATTAAAATGTCTAGGAACAAATAAGAATAAATAAATTTAAAAATTATTTGAGGAATCAAGACTTCTTTTCAAGACTTAAATTGAAATTAATGTATAATGTTTGACATACAGATATAGTCCATTGTAAACCGACTGTACAAACTGACCGTGCAAACAGCCAGTCAAGGTTTTTAAAACTTCAATTTGTTGATAGTCCATTGTCAATCATAAGGCTTAAAATTTATGACCAATTAAGCATGGAAAGCTTACTTGTCCATACCAATGATAAGGAGATGGAGATGAATAGAAATATATACACAAAGAAAAGGTCTCAAAACAAAATCAAAGAAACAGAATCTTTTCTATATATATATTTTTTTAATAATGCTATATATCATTCAAATAGAAAGGCAACAAGGGTACTATAAACATTACATTCTAATGGAAAGTTGAAGAAAAAAAGACAATTTCTACATTATACTTTTACATTTACGACAAAATTTATGTCAATAAAAAACCTCCTGATCTGAGTCCTAATCTCCTGACCAAAATTTCTAAATCTCCTGATCTGAGTTTCACAGTCCTTCACATGTGTGTTCATTAGTATTTCCAACTTACTAAGTGTATTACTGAATTATTTATTTTTAGTGAAAAGAAGACAAATTTCCAACTAACAACCAATAAATGAACCTACCTGGTGGACATTTACAAGAATACTGTTCCCACTTATTTACACATGTGGCTCCATTACTACAGGGGTTATTGGAACATGGATTGTCAACTATACATCCCTCACGTGCTTGGTGAACATCAGGTTTAGTCAGACCTGTGTAACCATTGTTTCCTACCAGGGCATTCTACAAATACAAACATATTACATGTATATACTTTTTATCTTGTATCTATGATTCCTTTCACATCATGTTCAAGGAGATGCATTATCTGGGTAATTTGCCAGGCGGGTTACTTCCTATATGTTTAGTGTTAGGAATGTGCCTCAAAACAGGGTCGCCTTTTTATGCCCTGCTGGTTAGAACAGGAACCCATTCATGTCCTGCTGGTTAGAATAGGGTCGCTTTTTCACACCCTGCTGCTGAGAACAAGGCCTTTTTTTTTTAAAGCAAAGTATTTGTATAGAACAGGATTGCTTATCTAACTGTTTAAGATACCTGAAAGGATAGTCAGTAACCCCCCTTGTTAATTTAGCATACATTCCTAAAAAATATGAATATTTGATTTCTTGGTTTTGCTAATATCTGCATGTAAAGAGTATATAAAATGTGTAATTCGTTGTACATTAAAATTCGTACTTCACCTGTACCCTCAAAACCAACGAAAATTGGTATCCAACTAACAATAATGAATCCACAGTTTTTTCAATATTTAATGTGATACAGGAAAAAGGATTCAACAGACGGATGCAATTCTGCAAAACTAAAACATTTAATTTCATTTTCTGAATTCACAGTATATATATATATATATGTGTTTAGGTTTTTCTATATTATCATTTTATGAACAGTATCAAATGATGTTTAAATAAAGACACAAAATATAGTAGCAGTTACTCAATTCATTGTTTATGAGCTTATATCACAAACCCATATGATGTCATCTTACTAAACTTACAGTAAAAAATATTTACCTGAACACAGCCTGTAAACTGATTGGTGACTGGTCCTGTTCCCAGTCTCTGGCCACCTACAATCACTTGCTGGATCTGTTTACCTGCTATGGTGGGCTGGATTGTAAATGTTTTCTGCAAAGAAATACAACATAAATATAAAATAAGGTGATGTGGTATGGTTGTGAAAGTGGATATGAGATATTATAGGCAACTACTGTTCACTGGGTTAGAAAAAAATGTAGGCTTTTTTCTATGAATTTTAAATAAATGATTGAAAATGTAGAAGTTGATGACCCAAAATGGTATTCTCTGCAGAGGAAGTTGTTGAAAATTAATTCACTTTCACCATTTAGACAATCTGTAATTCTTTCCCAAACTGTACAAAAACAGAAGGCATATCTTTAATCTTCATAATTACAAGTATTATAGAAAGATTGAAGGCCAAGAGATGAAAACAGTAAGAAGAGATGATAACACATTAAAGGTATCCTAAAAAATTCAAACTTGAATGCTGCTGAAATCCAATACCTTTACAATGTTAATAAAATGCTCCACAGGGCCCAGCGTGATATGACCGCAGAGGTTGAACCCTGAACAGTTTGGACACAACATTCAAGCTTGTTACAGCTCTGAATTTGGATTGAAATTAAATAGTTGACACAGCATAGGTTTCCGACACAGAATAAAAGTGGTATAAGAACTTAAAATTTTTAAATTAGACATTTATCTCTTATCAAATACAAAATAACAGATCATTTATTGAAATCAACCTAGCTGTATAAATAATATTAAAAACTGATTATGTCATCATGTTTATTTTTTCATCACATCTCATAAGTTGTTTTGAACATTATTATCATACTTGACTTTTTATACTAATGTATGCAATGTATATGTTTGCATTTTGTTTGATTTTTCATGATGAGGGACTCAGGGAAGATTAGTTATATATCTAACTGTGTAACCCTCTTAAAGTATTGTTGTTGTTGTTGTTGTTATTGTCCAATATCCAAAATCTAAAGACATGGTTAGATTCAGTATATCAAAACACCCCAAGAATTCAATTTTTGTTACAATCAAACTATGTTTAATATTTTGGACCCTTTGGACCTTAATGCAGACCAATTTGAAAACAGGACCAAAAATTAAGAATCTAAATACACGGTTAGATTTGACATATCAAAGAACCCAAATAATTCAATTTTTGATTAAATAAAACCAAGTTAATTTTGGACCCTTTTGGTCCCTTATTCCAAAACTGTTGGGACCAAAAACCCCAAAATCAAGCCCAACCTTCCTTTAGTGGTTATAAACCTTGTTTTAAAATTTTATTGATTTCTATTTTCTCATACTAAAGTTATTATCTGGAAGTCATCAATCCTTGGACGATGCTGACGACGAAGAAGACGTGATACCAATATATGACCAAAACATTTTTAATTTTTGTGGTCTTATAAAAACAACTATCTTCTGATGTATGTTCTTAAACTTACTGTCCAATGGCCATAGTCCAAGATCTGTATCAGTTCTGATGAAACTTTCAGCCAGCGAACTTCAAAATAATGCCAGGTACCATCATTAACCTTGACATGATCAAACACAAATCCTACATTGACATTATTGTCTGTATAATTATAGTGGATGTAGCCATCTTCCAACTGAAATTAAAAATACAAATATTATAAAAATTCATAGTTAAATTGTTTACAAAAATTTAAAACAAATGTCTTCGTTATTTCTCTCTCTGCAATTTTTTACATCTAATTTGATGCATATATTAAAGCATAGTTACACAAGTGTGGGAGTATAGTAAAGTAAGCAAATCAACACATTACAATATACCAATCTTCAGAGACATTGTAATGAGTAGATTTCCAATGTGAACAGTATGAGACTTGGCATTTAGACTTGCTCATTTGCATAAATAACAAGGTCCATGTATTTGCAACAAAATCCTAAAAATAAAAGTTGTTTAACTTTACATGGTTAAATCTATTCCAACAACCATCAAAATTTTGAAACTCTTGAAGATTCTGACAAAACTCCTCATGCTTAGAATAATTAAATTGTTTTTGTCTTTGTTCAAGTTACATAAATTTATCTCTTACCCGTTCCAAGTAAATATCATCAAAGAACTGAAATTGAATACACCAATCTAACCCTACATCATATTGTCAGACATACCTGCATGAGAACAGATATTCCACCAGTTATCGCTATATGCATCAGGACACCATTAGTACTACGTGTACGGAAAGATATACCATTATGCCAGTCCAAGTAAATGGTAGGGCTTGGTAGTGAAGAGGGTTGGTAAGACAAGTAACCAGTTCCTTCAAGTCGCCTTGGTCCCTCAGATATATCTGAAAATATATACAAATGCTTAAAAACAAATCTCAGAACATGTCTTCAAATGGCATTCATGTATGATGCAAAAATTATTTCGAAAAAAGAACTTAACTTTCCATTAAGAAAATGTTAGTACATGAAGGAAATACTCATTTTGCTTTATGAATTTCTCAGCTTTCATGAATATAGTTTATAAACTGAAAAAGAAAAATGCAAAAACAGGACATCAGCTTTGCTTTTAGATAAAATGCTGAGGAAATGACTCAAAGATGAGTGCTATTATAGGAAGCAGTCCAAATGTACCAAGTTTTGAGGAAGTTCATGCACCAAATACCCATATAAAATGTTTATAATTGTACTTAACAAGACATTTAAAAAAAAATCATTTTGTCGCAAGAAAAAAAAAAAACAAAAAATCTATTGTAAAACTGGGTGAAGATATAAAAATCACCAAACCTCAAAGACTAAAGGAGTGTTTTAATTGTGGGCCATTTTCTGCATAAAATGAGTTGTCCAAATAATTAAACTATACTTTAAATATCTGTAAATACAAAATTGTAAACCAACTTTACAATATGTTTCAATTAATATGAACATGGAATGTAAAAAAAACCCTAAATATACTTTAATGTGGTACCCAACACCTTCACTAAAATTAATTTGGCTCGTTTAATTTTCATTAAATTTTGAAAAGGAACTTACTTTGACAATTTGACAAAAATATAAAATTAAAAAAAAAATTTGAACCAACCATTTTATCAGAAAAATTACACTGGTTTTATAGCAGTTTGACAAATACTAATTTTGATCATTGAGAAGCTTAATCTTCCCTCAAGACACAACGTAATTAAAACGTTTTGGTGATTTTACAGAGTTATCTCCCTGTAGTGTTTAGCACCACCTTTTAAAAGCAGCTATTTATGCAAGAGCAGATTGTAGCTGCGATTGGAATGGACTTTTTATTTATTCTGACCTTTTTTTTAAAAATTATAACGAATATATTGAAATAAAACAATATTATACATAGTATCAGTAGGGTCTATATCTATATATGATAATCTGAACATAAACAGAACAAGTAATAAGGTTTAAGCTATCCAAGAAAAATAAAAATTCCATTTTCCAAATGAGTATGCAAATTTTCTACTTACTGTCTACACACATATGTAAAAGATATAAAATAAAATAAATTAATGTTTAAAATTATAACAAGACTGGTATGTGACTGTATGAATCAATAATGTCAGACTTAACAAGATATAAATAAGATTGATTGTCTGACCCTAATACTTTAATCAATACTTCTGATAATTTCCTCAAATTCTACTAGGAAATTTGATTAAAACCTGTGGTTCTAACTAACCCTTTTGGAAGAATAATTTTAAAGATTTAATTTTCCATACATAAAAAAATCTGTCTATCACCTACCAACAGTGCAGTCTTTGCCTTTTTTGTTTGGTCCACACTGGCAAATATATGTCCCCCATCCTTCATAACAAGTTCCTGAAAATTAAAGCAATCAAGATTAATATATTTTTTGGTCTGAATCAGTGCATTTGTTGCATGGATTTTTTTATAGCTCAAGAAATAGTTTGAATGAATTTAGTTTTCAATGAAAATCAAGCCATTAAAATGGAACTAAGCTACAACTGCCTTATTTACTAGTAAAATTCAACAGAATTCATAGCTAAAAAGTTTTTTTTTCTTAAATTCCCACAATTATGAGTTTATTCAATACTTTCAACCTACAACCTTATAATAAGGAGGAGTCTTGATCTGCCTGTGTAGAAGATAAACTGCAAAAAAAAATACACCCAGGGGCGGATCCAGCCATTTAAAAAAGGGGGGTCCTAACCCAGGACAAAGGGGGTGTTCCAACTACATGTCCCCATTCAAATGTATTGATCGTCCAAAAAAAGGGGGGTTCCAACCCCCGGACCCCCCCTCTGGATCCGTGCCTGAGACCCATTAATCAGAATGATTAGATACTGCAAGTCTGATGTACATCTACTGTGGTTTTATTTATTTTCATGGCTACCAATTATCGGGGATTGAGAAAAACTTTCATTTTCATGGATATTGAATTTCGTGGTTTTCCAAGTCCACAGTTAATCATAAATCAACTCAAATCAGGTATACAAACCTCCATTTTTGCAAGGATCTCCAATACAAAAGTGTTTCTTAGCATCACATCCAGGAGATGTACCAACACTAGCTACTGACTGGTTCAAATCTAGTAGTGCATTGTCTAAGTAAAAGTCTTTAATACATCCATCAAAATCTTTGGTTTGTATCTGGAACTGTGCTGGTAACTTGGGTAAGCCACCAATTTGTAGGGGACCAGTCAGATCAAACAGTCTAAAACAACTTTCAGATGGGTTGTCACATCTGTAAACAACATAAAGTAGATAAAACAATTTTTACAGTTATAATTTATAAATAGATTTAAACAAAACACTGGTATATTCTATCCTTTTAATTAATGAAGTCAATAAATGTTCAAGTAAGAACAATATTGTTTATTTTACGTTTGTTTTCTTTAGATCAGTGTTTAACCATCAGCTGTGACAACCTTCACTACCTTCCTTAAGTAAAGCACACATTTAAAGGGGAGTCTTGTATGAATATAAAACTGATTTAAACCCACCAGATTTTAGCCTGTACTAAGTCCCGACTATCTGGACCATGTTTGTATGTTTTACATTGTTCGTGATTCTATTTTCGTGGTAGAGTTTATGTTGTTGTTGTCTGTTTTACTGTCCATTATTCTCTGGTAATTTCAGCTTTCTACTTTATCCTGATTAATTACTGTAAACTTGTAAATTTTGCCTAATCAGCAATCATGTATAATGTATGGAAAATATTCCCTACCCAAACTGTTTGAAAATGTACCAATAATACAGACAAGTAAACCATGCACATTCTGTTGCAATGGGTCAATTTTAAACCAACATAAACATTAAATTGTCTCTAAATCCTTTAGGTGCATACAAATCAGTTGTTCTTAAATTTAAAAATATGAAACCTACATAGAAGGGAGTATTGATTTTCCTTCTGCAGCACACCTATATGTTGATGATAATCTGTGTCCATATTTGACAGTTATTGCTGTATCACAATCTTCACCTACTGTTAATGTTGCAGTCTGAAAAGAATAAACACCAAACATTAGCATTAAATTCTTTTTTCATGCAAAAATTGTATGTTTTTAGATATGGGATGTCATTTACTAACTGCAAAGCCACCTATTACAAATGTTTTCACATTTTAAAAACATGCTAGAAATATTATTTCAAAACTTCATATTACAGGTTTTCTTGTCTAGCCAAGTTATTATTCGATCAAAATACAGAAACATTGCATCTTCCTCTGTACAATGCATAATCAAACTATAGTCATATAGCAGACAAAGCAATATAAGACCCCTGTCTACAGAATATGAATATATTGAACTGTTAAACAGGATTAGCTGCATGAGACATGGACTGGTTTACTGCTAAATTATGATGGTCTGGATTGGGTTTACTGTAAAGAGCATACAGGGCTAAAAAGTTGGAGAAAATAGTGAAAAAATAAGGAAGAGAAAAATGGGGGCTATTAAAATAAGAATAGAGAATAATGGACAAAAAAACTCAAAGAGCTTGAAAAATTAAAGAAATGAAAACCCCATCCCTCTAGCCAGACCCTCATATATAATATTCATAATCCTTAAAAAAAAAAAAGGGGGGGGGGGGTCTTGTTTTTGAGTTAAAAAAAAAGAAGAAATCATTCAATACAACAGCTTACACATTTATGGTATAGGTAGAGCCAAGCAGTACTTGAGTGTCTACGAAAACTAGTTGGTAAAGGCGGTTAAATGTACATCTGAATCCATGCAGCTTATACATATAATGAGATTTATCAGTTTTATACATGCTTCATCAAAAATTTATAATCAGCACTAAATATAAATAACTATAGAGCCATTATAGAAAGGAAAATGTTTTCCTACAACTGTTTCATTTTTAAATGATTTCCGTTTTAGTATTGAAAGTTCAGAGTACCATTTGGTGACAGTTACCTTCAGAAATATATAATTGCTTATAATCTTGTTTAAAGAATAGTTAAAAAAGCAATTAATCTTATTTAAAAAGAAATTCTTGTAATTAACAAAATCAGTCATTAGTCCCAAATAAACAAGCTTAATTGCAATAATTAGTGACTGATTCCTATACTTAAATCTTTAAAAAGATAATAGATTGATATCTTAATTTGTTCAATTTAAAATATTTCAACATAAATTTATTTAATATATGCAGCCAATGAAAATGACAAGAACATATATCATCTATAAGAAATCTACATTTCAATACCCTTGTTTAGGACAACAATACCCATGTCTCCTACTCAATACAAAAGTGAATGTTAATGCCAAATAAATTCGTTCTAAGTACAGGTCATATAATATTATAGGTTCTCTAACAGTGCGACTGGTACAAAGTTTTTCTATCTACCTGCACAGAACCTAAGTAGGCATGAAATGAAATATACAAATTTGAAGTTAAATCCTCATCATATTCTTACATTTGAGATCATGTATCCCACACCAGAATTTCTTAAGCGTGAGCTATTGTATAAAGTAAGCATAGCCAAAGGGGGTCTACAAGCATTTAAATAGATCAATGTCATCTGCCTCTGTCCTTTGAAACTTCACTTTAATATATCGACTTTTGCCGAATTAGGTACCACTGAAGTTGTGAATTTCTGACATTCAATGTTCCCTATAACACAGCAAAATGATTTGACTCCATGACCACCTACAAGTTACTATAATTGTCCACTTAGAAGTTATAAATATTTTAAAGTCCCCTGTTAATACAGAAATTGAAATCTTTGAGCTTTTCAATTTAAGGTGAATTGAATGTTGGGTCCTTTCATACAAATTGAGAAACCTAGAAGGTGTCCTTAAAGCTACACTGACCAAATAATGGCTTAGGATGGACAACAATTCACTTTTCAATCTTAAAGGGAAATTCCGCGATTTTTTACTTATCATCTAATTATGTTCATCTTAACATAAAAAACACATTTGCAAAGTTTTAAATTTATATTCCTTCTAATAACGGAGAAAATCAAGTATTTGAAACTTTTTTGGTTGAATTCTCGAGTGGGTCGTGACGTATTAGCCCGATTTATTGAATTCTGGGAAAAAATAAAATCTGTTTAACTCTTATAGCTTATCGACAATATACGTAATTAAAAGCGCACAGCTGACGAATGGTCGTAGTCATTAACCACAATACAAGAATGAACGAAAATGAATATGCATATACCGTTTTGTTTTGATGAATTAAACTCCTATTAAATTATCTCTAGTAAATGTTTTCGAATAAATTTCATTAATTATTGTTGAGAATTTTTTCATAAAATATTTATTGAACATTTTTACTGATATTGAACTGAAATTATTTCAGTTCTATTTACCGTTATTGTTTTGATAATCATTTCAATGCAACTAAAGTGTGAGCAGAGTGTGTATATTATTTTGTAAAGGTCACTGTATATTTCTCGGCTTGAGGTCAATTTGTTTACCTTGTAGCTATTTAGCCGCAGGTGTGAGTTCAAGCGTACACAGGTATAAATGTTGTTATTTGGAAAGGATAAACAGAAAGGGTTAGAAAGAGTATGCTGTCACGATTTTAATACACTAAGAGTTTAATACACGATGAGAATAAAGATACAATAATTAAATTGTGTAAATTAATTGAAAATAAAATTTCAGATTCGTAATTCCGAAAGTGTATAAAAATAAAAGGAAACAATTTTTGATTACTTTCTTGGCGGTAATTGGCGTAAATGAAGTAAAAAATGGTAGTTTTAATCTTTAATAAAAACTAAATGCAATATTACCCAATTTGTTATACCATTGCCAATCTGTTTGATATCATTGACTTTACCGGAATTTTTTAACTTGTATTCAAATCTGGCTGTGTTTAAATTCTTATAAAACTATAGCAATTTTAAAGTTTTTAATTGAAAAAAAAATACAACATACAAAATGCATGATTTTTTTGTTTTAGTTTCTTTTTAACATTTTATTCTTGCATAATTAAATTCATTTGACAATCATTTACACGAACTTTTTATGAAAAGAATACCAATTATCTAAGCTAAGGCATTATTTTTTTTGACAATTTTTTTTTTTAAATTCTATGATAATATTTTGTGCAATGTTGAACATGATAGCCATCATTAATCCAAATAAGTAATACAGTAGTTGTAATAAAACTTATATCTTAGTCATGCATAACTGATATTGACGAATTTAGAATAGTTTGTCCATACATCGTTGTTCTTGCAACAATCATTATTAGTATACATACATGTAAGTTTCCTGACGTATAAGCGCCACTGAGGATGAGTTCCAGAGAAAGCAAAATAGTAGCGTTTCGTTCGTTTGTTTGTTGGGAAAGGAGAGGAAATGCAACCACTTGTACAGATAAACGACAGAATTACCATACAAGCATTTATAGTCAATACAAACAGAAAGAGTTCCCATCGTTGGACAGGGAATATGAAGGCTTCCAAGAATGAACTAGTGACATGTCTAACTCTGAACAGTTAGAAAACGGACTATCGACATCGACCGCTTGTTCTTGATATTTGAAACTGCATGCATATATACGTATATGTTTATGATTGTGATGAGTTCTTGCGACTGACAAAAACTAAATTCCTTCATGGTTATATCTTGCCATACTTTTATATTGGTTTGTAAGGTGATTACTCAAAATCATTATTTGAAAATCCTGTTTGTGAGATGTAGATTCATTTCAATACAGAAATTTCGTCTATGAATTAAGTTCCACAAGTGTATAACACGGAGAAGCTCTGAGGGTCCATTACTCCCATTTTGTTTGGGTGTGAACCATCGATGTTTACAGCAATATCAAAGAATAAGATGATGATGGTAGAAAGATCTATGGGCGTTATGTGGCAAATAGTACATGCATATCGGACCATGAGTTGTCAATTTGTATGAAAAGATTTCCGATACAACCATATTATTGAGAAGCAAGGTTTAAATGCTATACTCTCGTACTAGTATTACAGGGTTCTTGTCTTGTGGCGTTCACCTTAGACACACATCTTTTTAACGATGTTTAAAAAAAACGACAGAACCAATTTAATGTCATATTTCCATATTTTTTTTAAATGTAACTAAAAGTCTTTTATCTGACAAGAATACCCCTATTTAGCGGACAAGTAATTTATTCTTTTTTCTGTTATTGAATACCAAGAGAGAAAATAAATCCCGAAATTAATTTGAAACTTTGATACTCAAAAGTTTGCCAGCAAAATATTCACATCCCTTGGGGATAATTAGTGTTCGTCCAGTGGCATATATTACAATTGTGATGACGAATTCCTTCCTTTGTTCGAGAACAATCTTATTGAAATATAAATCTGTGATTTTACTATTTCCCGTGACAACTTCAATGAACCAAAGCAAAAGTTATACATCGACCTGTATTTAAATCAAATTGGTTCTCTTCTTCTTCTGGTATACAATAGTCTATCGACATTCGATGATTACCTTCTGTTGGCATACGTGGACTAGTCTATTTACAAAACTTTTACCCCAATTTATTCAAAATATATGTTTTTTTTTCTTATGTTTAATGTATACATGTATATATTTTAAATTGCGCTTTAGTTCCATAACTTTCAACCCAGTCGTATAAACGAATCATCGGCAAGTGCGTACATTTTATAAATCAATATTTCTGGTATGTTCCAATCTGTCCTTCACCATTGACAATGAGTATATATTACATTTTCCCAAATTCACCCTTGGAAAAAATATTTAAATAGATTTTAATTCCATCAAATCTTATTTTTTGGGTATTATTTATATTTTTATGAATAATATTCTTTACACCAGAAATGTTATTTATAAACAAGCGTATGAGTTTAGTAATGACAAGTAAGACAGAGTTGTATATTATACATCTGATAGTTCAAAATGGAAAGTTATAAGTTATCAGCCGTGTACACTGATCAATACATGCAGAAGTGAAACGATGCATGAACTTGCAAGCCCGACAGGAAATCGCTTGAATACCTGGACGTGTCACCTCACACCCCTCCCAATACCTTTGAAAGTAATACCTGTAGCCATGCTGGTGATCAGATGAGGGAAGATTAAAAGTTATTTGAAAAAAGTTTATTACTTTAAAGAATTATGAACAAATTAGATTTTCGAAAACAATTTTCACGGATCACTTATTTATGATTTCAACTTTGACTTTTTACCTAATTCCAATATCAACAGTTTAAAAACAAAAGACCGTGGTAATTTAAAAAAAATAAGAATATTTTCCGTATCAACTTGAAGTTAGTAAGTCGGATAAAACAACCGTACGATTGCCAAGATATCGACATGCAATTACGACTACATCGGTTACTGTAGTTTTGTTCCTTTTGGGTTTATAGACATATCGATTTTATTAACCGGGAACGAAGACAAAATGGCTGAACGGATGGAAATGATTCTCTAAATTTAAAATCGATGGTGATCGCTTATCTAGCGGAATAAAACTATAATATCTATGAATTTGAGCATTTTTATGCCTAATGAACATAATATCAATTTTTGATTTTTTTGCGAAGTTTCCCTTTAATATATGCAAAAACCTTTATATTCATAATTTAATATCATAAATATTAAAAATTGTTATCATTAATCACCTTACTATGACAAGTTTCCCAACCGTACCCTCTTAAGTTCTGGTGATCATAAGTTAGGAATACAATAAGAAGTTTTCTATGCCACTAAAGAGACACATTTACAACCCGTCAATTACCTGGTTTCTACCTGTGACTATTGATTGCAGGTAAAACCCTATGATTACAACGGTTTAGCAAGTAACCCTATCCATAAAAGATATGTCTAATTCTAATGTGTTTAGATGACATTATCGCTTCAATAGTTAATTATGTATGTTGAAACTACTATGTAAATGTAAATATGTTTTCGTGATAAATAACTTATAAAACGGTAAATACTGATTTACAATCTTGGCAGCCTTTTAAGGTATTTAAATTCATTTTATTTAGTTATGAAAGCATGCCCTTTTTTCTCTCTTGATTGTTGCTAAAGTAGAATGCATCACCATCAGTTAACCACGGAATTTAAAGTCCCATAGTATATGTCAATTATTATAATTATTCTTTTTTATAGTGACACATGGGTACTCATTCAATATCTATGACGCTTTTCAAATTCAGCACAAATATTAAAACAGCCTACTTATGTAAAATCAAAATGGCCTTTTGAAATGAACATAAACAGGTCATCCATCCAAGTCGTAATAATGAATGGAAAAGTTTGTTGTAAAACACAATTACTTGTACAAATTTCGTGTATAAATGAAGACATTCAAATTCAAGTCTTTTAGGTCTTTTGTTATCAACTTTCAAGGTACTTGTCCCACTTTAGAGATGAACATTTCACCAAACAAAATTTATTGTGAATAGTTTTGCACACAAATTAAAGCTTATAATATAAAATCATTTGCAGAAGGAATTTCTACGTTTTTTTTTTGTAATTTCATAAAAGAATTAATTACCAGTACACTAAATAAAGAAAAAAAATAATTGACTTCATCTATACATAGTAATACACTGAAACACTTCATTTAGTTTTTTAATTTGTTTATTGAAATGTGTTTTAGAAAGCATCATCATCACTGAGGTAAAACCAACAAAACATTGCTTGTACATCTATTACATAATATCTAATTCTATAATCAATGCAGCTGTTTTCATATTTTTTTTTTATAGCAATGTGCCAATTCACTTTTTAGTAATAATCTGATAAATCATCTCTCTAGAGATTGAAGAAGTGTACGTTATCAGCAAATTTATCATTTTTCAGCAAAGAAATTTCTTTCTGTTTCATTGAATTTCAATATTTAACTATTATTTGATCATTAAACAATTCTGAATAACAAATGTGTACCATTCTGTAGCTCAACTTTTATAGCTGAATATTTATTCAAACTGACACAGCTGATGTGTTCTCTTTTAAAATTAACTAATTTTGAATTATTAAAAAGAATTTGTCAAATAAAACAAATATAAATGGATAAACCTCACGGTTGATATCACAGTTACATATCTATATTATAGAATTTCAATTAGAGTTTCAATTAGTAAATATAAGAGACGCTTCTTTATAAACAAGGACTAAGGATCAATTCCACTAGTCTGCTTAAAAGTGTGTGCTGAAGAAAGTTGCTTTGTGAATTTCCAATAATTATACAGAATGAATTTTAATTAAATGTGAATCATTCTCTACAGACTCATCTGGCTTGTAAAATGAAATTCTATAGACGGATTTGTAATAACAAAAACTGTAGTTCCATCATTGGACAATTTACATTTCAGTCCACCTCAATAGCTTAAAACTGATACATAATGACCGGGAATCAATGTTTCCTCTCACACTAGATAGGCCTTTGTATATGTTTTGAGTGTAAAAAATTTTGATCAGATACTGAAATACCTTAGGTTGCTTTCAAAAGGAAAAAGAAATAAACACCACTTCATTTTATCTAAATTCTTTTTCAATTCTGTTTTCAATTCTGGTTTATTATGATTTATGTAATATATTTTTACATCTAATAAGATTAGATAACTAAACTACAGTGTTCAAATAGAGACAAGGGTAAAACACCAAAAATTCATACCAAATCAAAATTAAAGACTAAGTGTTTGGACAAAAAACTTAAGGTTTGAAAACTATGGAAATCAATCAATACTTGGAAGTGTTCAATTAAGGTAAGTATATCCCAAATAAATTTGTTTTCAGTTGTCTCACAGTAACATTGTCCCAACTGGATTTTCCATCTCAGATGAACTAAAGTTATTCCTCAATGCAATCTCATCCAACTATATATAAATTATCAGATTATAAAAGTGCTACATTTTATTGGAAATATTTGTTTTCAAATCATATCTAAGGAAACTATTTTTACTTTATAGACCCTTTTCCCTCCAGACTATTGTTTTTTACTCTAGGCATTTAATTATTCATAACAATATTTGAGACACAAAAGTACTCTATGATATTTTCCCATCATTCCTCAACATAACCTTTGGTTGCTTAATGGCTAAATCAATATGTGTCCACTAAGAACAAATCAATATTAAATTGAATCTTTATCATAACAAACTTGGATATCATACATCAATTAGAGGTAAATTAATTAAACTGACAGACTTTCATTGGATATTTTGTATAAGTTTCCACTTAAGGTCCATTCCATTTTGTTGTTTTCCACTATAATTCATTATAAATCACATTTTCGTTTTGACATCAGGCTAAACCATGTTTATAATGAAGTTTTTCGTGATCTAAACTTAATCTCTGGGTCTGATCATTTTTTCAATATTGACATCCTGAGGAACTATAGTGTTGCTGTCATTAACTATGTCATTATGTAGAAAAATGTTGGACCTAATAGCTTTACATGCATACCGATCAATTTCTGTTTGTTATGAAATTTACATACAACTAAATATATACCGAAATTCAATTATAATATGTACAGAGTCATTGCCAAAAGCGATTACATAATAAGTGCATATTTTCACATTTTTACAAAGAAACACAAAGTACGTTTCATTAGTAATAATGTCATGATTTTAATGCCATGTAATGAACAACACTTGATGTTATTAGTATCTTAGCATGTGGTTATAAAAAAAACTTTTACTTCTTACAAAGTGTTTTTATTATTGATAATAACCACTGAAGTAAATATGAAATACATTCCACAAGGAAAAAGTTCTTAGACAGATTTAGTAATTCTGTGATGAATGTTCCTCACCCAAAACTGATAATATATCTACTGATACTCATATTTTTGGAGTGAAATATACTAAAGCTTGTATTTTTGAAGGAAAACTAAGTCAATATGTACATCTATTAGGTTTTAGAAATTACTAAAATTTGAAAAATAACTATAGGTAGGTTGTTTTAATACATGTAGTAACATATTTTTAGATTGTATCTTTATATGATTTTTTTAATGATAAAAAATGCAAAAATGAAAATCATTGTATAAATTTGTTTCTATAGATGGGATCCAGGACCCAAAATTATTCCAGCAAAGACCTTAACCTTTGACATCAAAACGTCCTTTCCAAATGCTAACAAGTTCGCTTGAGATTGATATTTTAAATTGGAAGAATGGTGAAATGATAGATATATAACTGCCTCTCCAGACAACATTAAACTGCCTCTCCAGACAACATTAAACTGCCTCTCCAGACAACATTAATCATTTTGTGAAAGACAAGTTCATCACATCAGAACTTGCCTAAAATATCTGAAAGGAACCACTTGTTTTTTACTTACTCTGTTTAAGTAGTCCAACCTGACCCATGTCCATTGACCATTACTGACACCACCTTGGACATTAGTATTAACTATGATTGTATTATTGCCAAGTGAGAAAGAGAACTGGACTTGTTCATCGATTATCTCCAGGGCAATGTAGTCATGCTTTTCATTGAAGCGTCCATTGTAGAAGAGCAAGGCATTCTTAGCTTGTGTAGCAAATCTGAAAACAAATGAGAGGATTACATATATAAACTTTTAGAAAATGATGGAGCGATATATACTGGGAACAAAATCATTGTTGTGGAGTACTACAAAAGCAGTTGTCAAATATAGTGTTTTAAGTTCTAGGTAATCTTTTTACAATAAATATTTTTGCAAGGACAAATATTTTCATGGTTTTCATGGTTTCAACATACATAATTATCCCCTCCTTTACAGCAATAAATTATTTCATTTTTGAATTACTATATTGTTTCATAAAGAAGACTACAAATAAAGCATGATATGAATCATATTCAATAAATACAATGTCATTTTTGCTGTCAGTTTTTCAAGATATAAGTTAACATCATTTTGATGTTAAAAAACAGTTACAATATTTGAGACTAAATACAATATTGACATATTGGGAAAACTTCCCATATTAATCACAGTAATGGGCAATAAAACAATAAAATATATAATGGCTTACAAAGTTCATACTAAATTCCCACAAGAATAATCAATAATTTAACTTTCTTTCCTCACAAAATTGCAATTTATATATTGCAATTATATCCTCAATGGTCATTTGAAACATTTATTGTACATTGGTTTCCTAGTTATTAATAATTTCATCAACATTTTTTTTGTTTTACCCGTCTTCTGTAAACATTGAAATTTGCTTGGGTGGTTATATTCCCTTATCTATAGATCACATAAAATGTTTATAAATATCTGCCATGTGAATAGTTTCTATATACCATTATGATGTAAAGAGCACACTTATTAACTGATGTGCAAATTCAATCCCCTCGCAAATTGTGCATTGAAATCAACCCCCCTACCCCTCCCCCCCCCCCCCAAAAAAAAACAAAAAACAAAAAACAAACTCTAAATTTTCATGTTTAATTTATATTTAAAGCTACAACACCCAGGTTCTAGTCTTGTTGAAACTTAGTATAAATTACATTTTTATTCTAACTTAAAATGTTGATCAAACAGTTTAAAACTTGTTTGAGTCTAGCCAGTAGGTGGGTATAAAGCTTAGGATATACTCATTTGTTTACTCACAATAAACATTATAAAGAAAAGAGAGTCTTAAGCCATGTCTAGAAGTAGTAAAATTGTAATAAAATCCTGTCCATGGTCAAATAACAAATCAGTTAGTTTAACATGATGCATGCCCTCTGCATTCCATTTTAACTAACTTGCCAAAAAGAAATTTATGAGATAGAACTTTTAAATTTCAAAAGACAATATATAATAAGTGAACAATTGCTTTTTAACCTTTCTTAATAGAAGATAGAGGTATTTCACACTTTTCTTGCCAAAAAGATTTAAAAGAAAATGATCTAATTGAAGCCTTGATTGTTCTGTCAGGTTCCTGGGTCATCAAAAAGTGAAAAATAATAGGTTAATTTTCACTGTAATTTAACAGTTTCTCTTTCCATTGTAAAGGGTCTGAGTGAACAATTCAAAAATATCTTTAAACTTAAATCTATCCATTTAAACTCTTCTTATCAAAACAATTTACTTAGCTGACAATGTTTTGTCACTAGATGGCAAAATATTTACCAAAACAATATAAGAATCACTGAAAAAGGTAAAATTTTCCTTTGTTCAGAAAAATATTTGGTTTTTTACTCTTATTTTATGACTCATCAATGGAACAGAATTTTGAAATCCTGATTTCTTTATGAAGTAATCAATGTCAGACTACCTAAGTTTTAAACTCTATTGAAATATGTATTCTCTATAAAATCTAGACATTAATGTGTAAATTTTTTCTTAAAATAAATTCATTTCTTCAGTTATATGACATCCAGAACTGTAGATTGATGTTATAATGATATAATGGTGCAAGACAAAATGCATCGCTACACGAAC
This sequence comes from Mytilus galloprovincialis, assembly GCF_965363235.1. NCBI lineage: Eukaryota > Metazoa > Mollusca > Bivalvia > Mytilida > Mytilidae > Mytilus > Mytilus galloprovincialis. The sequence goes on from NC_134838.1 coordinate 48,965,007, forward strand.
TAACCATCTGCTTAAAGAAATAGAATGCAATCATTTCATCAATCTGAAATTTTTATGTTGGTACTGCATAACAATGTGATATGTAAAAGTAACAATATACATTAAAGCCAATTTCCTAATGCATGTAGAGAAAGACTTTGGTTAGCTTGCTTGCTTTGTTTATATCATTCGGCACAATTGTAATTGGGATAACTTCCAATTAACTTTAAATATAATATATACAGGTTCAACTATGCCCACATAATTATATTGTTTGAAGATGTCAATTTTTAATTACAAAGCCTGAGTAAATGTTTATACAAACAAAGCAAGCAAGTCAGTTTTACTCTACAAGCATTAGAAAATTAGCTGTAAGGAAGTTTTAGTAAAATGAATACATGTTTATAACAAACGCTTTTGTGTAATTTAATAATCATGTAGAACATAGGAAGTATAGCTAAATAGTTAAACCATTTATATGTGATCAAAACACTTTAAAAACTGTAATCTTGCAAAAAATAGATTGCCCAATGAAGCCAGTCATAAAAAGTGTTCTACTTATAAATTTCTTCCCAAGAGCTTCTAATAATTACTTTACATCCTCAATTTTCTGCTTTCCAATCAAGAAGAGAATGACTAGTTGATTCCAGTTAGAGATACTGCTGGCCCTGGAACAATGACCATCCAATATGAACTTACCGATAACTCAATACTTATTAGGAGATTTCAGGAGATTCCCGGAGAATAAAAGACTAACTAATCCAATTAGTCTTATCATTCATAATCTTTGCCAAGACCAACCTATTCAATAATTCAATACTCCATTTCTGGACTAATCTTTTCCTACAGATCAACTCCTCAGAAATATTTAATTCTACTTATTACCTTAATTCTATACTAAATCGGTTCCTGGATTTCAGCGATGGAAATGTCAGATAAGATCCTTTGGTGAACCTCCGAGTTGTTAGTTGACAGAATTCATTGTAATGTATTTGCTGGCAGCCATCACATCTAAATCCTCCATTGATGAGAGGTACACATGGGAAAGAATTCTGACACAAGTCATTTGGACAATTTGTTACATCAAATTTTTCTTTGGTATTGATCTCGCAAAATTTTCCTGAAAAAGTAAAAAAATATTCTGAAAGATAGTCAATAGTTTTTCAACATGTATATCATGTAAGGGATTTACAATCAGTCCCTTTTCTAACATCACTCTTTGGACCTAAGTCATGTTCAGTGATTTAGTGTTGTAATCATGCACATAGACATGAACAAACTAGATATCATTGAGATGGGAGCCATCTCTGTGGGCCCCGCTGTGAATAATGTGCATTAAAAAATTGTATCTTTACCATAGGACATGGGTTTGTCAACTGAAATCAAAGTTTTTGACCTTGACCTTTGACCTAGAAAGTTGTAAATAAATTATGACACACCCTTTGGTGTTGGTTTATAAACATGTCAAGTATAAACTTTGAAATGATAATGGTTCTCAAGATATAGAGCGGACACGATCTTTACCATAGGACATGGGGTTGTCAACTGAAACCAAAGTTTTTGACCTTGACCTTTGACCTCGGAAGTTGTAAATAAATTATGACACACCCTTTGGTGTTGGTTTATAAACATGTCAAGTATAAACTTTGAAATGATAATGGTTCTCAAGATATAGAGCGGACACGATCTTTACCATAGGACATGGGGTTGTCAACTGAAATCAAAGTTTTTGACCTTGACCTTTGACCTAGGAAGTTGTAAATAAATTATGACACACCCTTTGGTGTTGGTTTATAAACATGTCAAGTATAAACTTTGAAATGATAATGGTTCTCAAGATATAGAGCGGACACGATCTTTACCATAGGACATGGGGTTGTCAACTGAAACCAAAGTTTTTGACCTTGACCTTTGACCTAGGAAGTTGCACATAAATTATGACACACCCTTTGGTGTTGGTTTATATACATGTCAAGTATAAACTTTGAAATGATAACGGTTCTCAAGATATAGAGCGGACACGATCTTTACCATAGGACATGGGGTTGTCAACTGAAACCAAAGTTTTTGACCTTGACCTTTGACCTAGGAAGTTGTACATAAATTATGACATGCCCTCTGATATTGGTTTATATACATTTCAGGTATAAACTTTAAAATGATAACGGTTCTCAAGATATAGAGCAGACACAATCTTTACCATAGGACATGGGGTTGTCAACTGAAACCCAAGTTTTTGACCTTGAACTTTGCCCTAGGCAGTCGTTCATAAATTATGACACACCCTCTGGTGTTGGTTCATATACATGTCAAGTATAAACTTTGAAATCATAATGGTTCTCAAGTTATAGAGCGGACACAATCTTCACCACAGGACACAGGGTTGTCAACTGAAACCAAAGTTTTTTGACCTTGACCTTTGACCTAGTAAGTTGTACATACATCATGACACGCCCTCTGGTGGTGGTTAATAAACATGTAAAGTATAAAGTATGAAATCATAACGGTTCTCTAGATATGGAGCGGACACAAAGTTAAAGTGTTACGGACGGACGGACTGATCACTATAGGGCGTCCCGCCTAAAGGTGGGGCCCTAATTATTAATGATGTATTTCTTACATTAATGAATGAATTAAACATTATTTTTATGGACTTCTTCTTCTTTTTTGCATTTTATTTCGTAAACTTCGGACTGACGGATGGACGGACGGACGGACGGACAGACTGATCACTATAGGGCGACCCACCTAAAGGCGGGGCCCTAATTATGAACAATGTGGCCATTTACAAATGTTTGAAAGAGCCTACAAGTACCATAACCAGAAATAGAATTGGGATAAGGAAACAACTTGAATTACAAAACCTGCTGCATGTATAATTGATATGTAAGATAGTCAAGGGGTTTCTAAGGATGTTTGTCATTTTCATGAATTTTAATGAAATTTCCAGGCCTTCTGAACAATGTAATAATAGTCCCTACTATGTCCAGATTTCAAGATGGCATGGGAACCTCATCAGAATCAAAGCAACATCTGATGTTCAGTGTGTTACCTATCAAGTAAGCATTGAGGATGCTTTAGCCTTATGGTCTTATATCATAAACAGCCTAAAACAGTTGAATAATTTATTCTTTATTCCTTGAATTACACAGAATCAGGTTTAATTCATGCAACGAAAGGAAGCTTTCCATGAAAATTTAAAGATGAGGAATTATATCCCATCAAAATATCAATATATATATTTATACTAAATGACAATAACACTATATTCTATCTCTTGTTTTGTACATCATATCAATTATTAATAGATTAAAATATGTAACACTGTGCAACCCATCTATAATTCGGTAGATATTATTGTTGTATGATGAAACCTTAGGAACACTGCCAATAATATGGAAATGATATAAACCATCTTAATTTCACATCATATAAAATTCATATATTTTATTTTGCTGGAGTGCAACTGTAAATTTTGATAGATGTTATGATGTATTTGATTTTCCCATGACATGATGTAACACCTACCAAACATGGAAATCATTGAAATATACTTGTTGCATTGTTCCAAACATTTGACAATGTGCTTGTAAACAAGATGTCATTTAATATTTCCACACCATAACAAAAAAGTTCACCACAGTTTGCTTTTCATTTATAAAGACGAGATAAACATTCACTCTCTAATCTGTCAACCATAGCCAAACACATTCATACATTTAAGACCATTCATTAAATATCACAGCAAAAATATTTTGGAAGCTAAGAAAATAAAAAAAAAATCCTTTGTACTCAAGTCAAAAATGATGCAAGTAGGAAAACGTTTAATTGAGATAACAAATTGAAATTTATCAAATCAAATAAATTTGGTAGAGGCACTGATGATACCGATCCCTTGTGTCAGAAAATCTTCTGAAAACTGTCTCTTTTTTAGGGCTCCAAATCTATTTTTTTTACTAAAGGGGTGCAACCACAACAAAAACCAGTTCACACCCAAATAGCCTTATTTGACAACCCTTACAATTTTTATACTTCGTCCATAATTCTTTTACAGAAATTTAGATAAGTCAGTCTGAGTAACCACAATCGCTGTATTTACATGTCCCAAAGTACCTGCCATAATATAGGATTTCTTTTACTGATGTATATCAAAAGGTTTAAATATTATCAACCACAATCTTAAAATAACCTGGGCTCATCTCTGATTACCTAAATTCTCTTCTCATTGTTTGAATGTACCAAATTTCCTTCAATTTATGCTGTATTGAAATAGCAGTGTGATAAATGGCCCATTGAATATTGAACAATGGGTAATAGTAACAATGTGAGTAGGACTATAATATCATATGATATTGTGTTAAGTAATTATACAAGGAAAAATTATTCTAGTCCATTGTGTACAAGACAGATTACTAAAAACCCAAACACCCAAACAACATAAATATTCAACGCTTTTTTTGTAAAAAATGTGCAAACGAATCAACAGGATTATTGTATTTCAGTCAGGATATGCATACTGATAGCTTATATCTGTGACATAAATTTGGAGATTTATAACATTGAATATTGACACTATCGTATATAAGTGCTATAGGTATTCTTAAACACAGCATGAATCAACATTTTTATGGTGTCAACAGGTTTTCTTTACTTGGACTGTCTATAAATGGATCAGCTGCAGTTATTTTGACATTCAAATTCTTACTGTATTTATATTTGTACCAAAGAATATCGAAAAAAAAGTATGGATGACACTACTTTAAAATTTTTAGTATTTGTTGCTTTCCGTGTTTAGAAGAACAAAAAATCCTCAGTAATAAGTGTGAAGGGAGCTGTCTATCACGGACATAGAAACCCTATTTCTCCTCCAACTAGCCTAATGATCACCAAGTTACAGATGTTTTGAGTAGTACATGTTATGCAATTGAAATAATTATGTCACAAAAATCAATGTACAACTGTAATGGAATTACTCTACACCAAGAATATCAATAGTGAAACATTGAGTCTTACAGGATCAAGATGACTCTGTCAGAATAGATCATTGATCTCCCTTGACATTAAATAAGTTTGGGTGATAAGTATTTTACAGACAATTTAATAAAATCAATTCACTTTAGAAAGCCTTCTTTTCTAATATTTTTTTTACTGCTTTTAACAAATACTAGAAAATAATAAAACCAATAGTATTTTAAAATTTATCTGGACTTTTACTTTGAGAGACAGTCCATATGTATTAAACTTATCAAATTATTAAATCAATCATAAAATGAAATTGATGTGCTCATATGAAAGACTTTTTCTAGTTAAGTTCTATGCTTTGTAAATTTTAATTAACATAGTTATTATCTCTGCGCGTCCATAATACAAGAGTCAAGTTAATATGCACTTGGGATATTTTATTACAGCATAGAAGTAGATGATTGTGGTACTAATACAGTTACAATAAACTGACATTTCAACATGGAAACTGGTTGATTTTACATCCTTACAAAATTAAAAGAGTGTTTAATTTAATATCTTAAAAATCTATTGTGGCAAATTTACCATAGATAATGTTTTATCATAATTTGTTTCACCATTTCTTTTTTTCAGAGTTTTCTGAAAATGTATCCTGTCAGGTTATTCAGCCTGTTTTCTGGGTTCCATACAAACACCTAATCATCTATAGTTCTGAAATTATGGATGAAACCCACGTTGTATCCAGCTGCCCAAAGTGGCCAACCCTAACCTATTATAGCAAAACAATTGAGAGTTTTTCTTATTTGTGGCTGTCATGTTCATAATTGTAGGCCACATACTTTAAGATTGACCCCTCAACAAATCTTTTATTTTTTGTACCTGCAAAGTTCTGTGCACATTTGCATGTGAATCCACCTTCTTTCCTTATACACTGGCCATTGTTCCTACATGGATTACTGTAACACAAGTCCACTTCCAAACTACAGAAAGCTGAGCTGTTACCTACAATGAAAATAAAGATATTTTAACACAAGCATACTTATGAACAATTAATAATATTCTGATGACAATTAATTCCAATCATGTAATTTGCTGTTGTATATATGTGGCTGAATAAGTAGTTTTACATGATATTATATTTACAGATTATGAAACTAAAAGGAAGGATATGGTGTTCAAATTGTTGACAAAATTGCCATGCACTAAACATAGAATAGCAAAAAACATTGCTGTCATCAACTCATAGTCGCACTGAGTACCTTCAACAAATCAAAGTTAGGTCTGCAAGTTCAAAATGGTCCACTATTAGATTGCTCTATTAGATGTTGAAAGACTTAAATTGAACTTACCTGCAAACCCTGACGGACAAACACATTTATATCCATTTCCTGGTCGTATAGGCCTGAACAACATCATATCTGAACTAATGAAAGGTTCTGCACTTCCATAGGATAGACTAGATATACAGTTGTCAAAGTAGGGACACATTTCTACCAAACATTCATTATCATCGAAAGGTAGAACCTGAAAAGAACAAGAATTGTATAATATAAACGCATTAAAATATGTTTACTATGTAATGGAAAATAAATATAATATAAAAACATTATTTTTTTCATGCAACTTTAAATTGATTAACCCTTATAATGAGAATTGTAATGATGGGGAATTTAATGACAAGATATATATCATAAATCTAATACAAAGTCAACGCAAACTTAGGGTTGTTAAATATTTCTCAGATAATTTCAGTGTAGAAAGTCAGAAAGTTAGATTTTTGCTGAACATAAAAGCTGAAATCAAATGGCCTCTTTTGAAAGAGATAAGCGGGTGTATGGTAAGTATAAAGTGAATATTTTGTCTATGTAATTTTCAAAATTAACTCCAGCTGTAATGGTATATTGCAAGATACATGTACATTATGGTAAACGGACAGAAAGTCACAGGACAAAAAGTCACAGGACATAGTCACAAATTTGGTAGGACAAAAAGTCACAAAAAATCTGTTGACAATTGTTTGAATACATAAGAGAAATATCTTGAAATATTAACTTTTTAATACATATATTTATATTAAAGTTTAGGAAGTGTGTCATTATATTTGAAAAATGAAGATTTATTTAATTTTAATCATGCAAAAGAAAGATTTCTTGGCACCATGAAGCCATTTAAGTGCGAAGCCACTTTGACATTTTGTTTTTTTAACAATTATTTGATCATCTTAGATATTTTTTTGAAAAATTTTGTTTACAAAGTTGGTTTATATACAATAGTTCAAGAAAAATACAAAAATAATTTTGTAAAAATAAACATTTTTTATTCAAAGAAAATAATCAGAAAAAATGAATTGTGACTTTTTGTCCTGTGACTTTCTGTCCTACATTCGTACATTCGTACATTATATGTATAAAACAGGATATAGGTGTCAGAAACTAGAACTTGAGTGTATTACCTCCTACAAAAACTTTGGGGTATAAATGTATTTGATTTCTCACAACTTCTTTAGAAAAGTAGTGTGTTTAGATATTTTATGGCTTTACCAAACATAAACTAGAAATAATTTCTGATAAATCCATCTGATTTATTTCATTTAATTTAAATACCTATCTAAAGATAAGTCATAAACCTGAGTCAATACTCTACAACAAAAAAACTTTTCAATTTACATATCTACCTCTCCATGTTCATAAACTTTAAACTACCATTAATTCTTGATTCTTTAATACTATTTTGAAATAAAAAATATTGATCCTTTAGTTTGTAAACGCTCTTGATGCCTTATTTACTAGGTACATTGTAACTCAAGCAGCTAGATAGATCTTAGGTCAATATTTGTCACAGACAAGATTTCTGTGCAAAGCTGTCAGATTCTGTTCTTGTATCTAGCTTTTTGAACACAGGGACATTCTCAATGATCATACATTTGAAGGGGAGCTTCCTAATTGCATAGAGGAGGTTCTTTCAATATGACATTTACTGTTAAATTTTGTGATAAACAATTTGTTTTTATTTGATAAAACAGTTGATACACAATGATGAACATCAAATGATGACAACAACTCATCATCAAGCCATTGAAAGAAACTGCTTTGAGAAAATAACTCGGAAAATCCTTAAGTTGCAGATTTAGTGATGTGGCAAAAAACCATAGTAACTAAATTGCATGTTATTGATTGACAGTTACATCCATTTTTTATTCCTTTTAAATTGTTGTTGTCAAAAACTATTTTCAATGCATATCCTTATAGATTTGGGATCATTATTTTTAATTTGTTGCATATTTCGGTTGGGCCACGGTTTTTTAATTTGTTGGTTTACGGATTTTCTCCATGAAAAAGTCGGGTCGGTCGGTCGGGAAAAAAATAAAAAAAATACCTTTCAAGACAGAAAACTGATATGCAAAATAAATATATATTTCACCTTTCTAATAATATGTTTGTTATCCTATTTTGTCATCATTTCTTAAATTTTAGTTTAATGAAATATTATTGCTCAGTTGTAATAAAAATTGCATGACATTGCCTAATAATTTCCCGTAAAAAAGGGGGTGCACGGACAAAGACATAATTAAATTTCATAAAGGAAGACAAATTCACATAGCTCTTAATCAATTCCAGAAAACTTGGTGAATAATGATCTTCAAGAACGAAAACTGATAAAGAAATAAATGTAAAAGCGTGGTAAGAGTATAATTTTCAACACACGCGTCAAAAACGTAATAGACTCGTCCACTGGAAAAAACGAGAATATCGGGTTAATCTGTTGTCACGCATTCCCGTTTTTATCCAAATGGACGAAATTTTTTTATTATCTATGAAACAAGAAAATTTTAAATGATCTGTTAATATTCAGTACTTTAACTTGATGTCCTGAACTTCCACCTGTCCACATTTGGACAAGTCTATTTCTATGAGAAGATGCATCTTACGGACTGTTGACAAATAAGAGAAACGAACTTATTGTGTAATTGGTTTTAAACAAGGGTTTCGTTCCACAAAAATATTTGTCCAAACGACATGTCAAGGTCATTAATAATCGATTTATCTATTTTTAGAAACGTAAACTGGAAGTTTCATTTTTTCACAACAGAAAGTGTTATCAATTCTGTTAGTGATTAATGCATTTCATTTTATAAAAAAAGGATAATTTATTTATTTTTCAGGGATAATGCATTTGTTAGGGTCGGCGGGAATGAAAAAGCATGAAAAGTCAATTTTATTTTTATTCTGGAAATAGGCAAAATCAGGTCGGCGGATCCGTAAACCAACAAATTAAAAAATCCTGGCCTTGGTTTAAACTGCAAATTATTTGATACCTTAACAACAAAGTCTAATTATTTGAAATTATCATAATTCTTTAAAATTAGTTCCATTTAATAATTTGTGTATTACCTATCAAACTTAAGGCACTGTTTAGTGATTTTTATTAAGTGTATTAAAATATACACAATTTGTTCTATTAAGCATTACTTGAGCACAGACAAACATATTTTTATCAACGGTCTCATATATATTGATCTTGACCCAAATTTTAATTAATGCAACAGTTTTAAGACTTATTAAATCCCCGAATCAACTCAACTCAAAGGTTTCTGAAATGAGACAACAATGTATGTGTCCTTTAATTGCTTAGCTCAGCTGGCCCTTTGATTTTATGACCATTTAGACAAGTATATAACTGTCCTGGTATCTAAACACTTACAGGTAGAGTGGCTACCTGGCAATTACTTGACAATTTTATCAACAAACAACATGCAATTTAATAGTGACATTACCTACCAACTATATAAAATTTACACCCATATAATTCCAATAAAGAATGCTGTAATTAACGGTTTCGACAAATTGATTTGTATTGAAATCTGACATTTCCCTTTTAATTGGTATGACTAATCATTTCTTATTTCAATAAACTGTTGACAAATAATTGCAATTTGAATGCTCATAAATAATTTTAATAATTTAACTAAATGACAAGTAAATGAATGAATGAATGAAAAGGTAGAAATATGCAAGAAATAGATTTGAAAAAGTCTTTTTTACAAATGTAATGCTACAGTGTCATGAGTGTATTTTGTTTCTCAAACAACTTGATTTCAGGAGCAGCTAAAAATCATTGGAACTATCAGACCTACTGTTCAGTAGTTTTCGTTAGTTGATGTGGTTCATAAGTGTTTCTCGCTTTTTTTATACATTAGAATGTTGTTTTTCCTGTTTGAATGGTTTTACACTAGTCATTTTTGGGGCCCTTTAAAGCTTAATGTTCGTTGTGAGCCATTGCTTTGTATTGAAGAAGGTACTTTGACCTATATTGTTTTTTTTTTTCTTTTACAAATTATGACTTGGATGGAGAGTTGTCTCATTGGCATCCATACCACATCTTCTTATATCTACTGCATGAACAGCTTATTCTAATGAGAAGAGGAGAAAACCAAAAGTATATATCAACTACGAAGTCCTACAAACCCTAAATCTGGACTTCATACACATAAGTTCCCATTTCTGTATAGCTACTTAACCCAACACAAAAAATCTTTTGAAGGTGTAAATATTTGCCTGAGCACATCTTTACTTACCTCTAATGTAGAGAGTTCAGCAAGTACTACTCTGTGGATATAGATTTGTTCTTGTATGTATTCAGCATTGTAGAAGGATCCATCGTTCTTCTTAACAGACACACTAACATTTAACACCTGACTTTTAACATCTGTATCGTTCTCAATATTTATAACATATAGAAATCTATCCTCCGTCTTTAAAATGTTGGCCAAAGCATCAACGAAGAAATCATACAAAGGTGACATGAATGCTGCTATTGTCACATTGCTGAGTCTTATAGTTACACTATTCTGTAGCATTTCCATGGAAACATATCTAACATACAAATAACATGTTGCTTTTGCCTCATTTTTACCATCTGAAAAGATACATACGGTTTATATCAATAAAATGCAGATATGTACAAGATACAGCAGGTTAACAGTCACAGTACATGTATAACAACATTGTTTGTTTCCCCAAAAAATCGATTTCAAATTTTCTATTGACAATTTTATGCAATATAACTGAACTGATTTGAATTTGGGGGATAAAATGTTTTTTAAGAGTTAAACTAGGGTACTAATGAAGAAACAAATGGGGAAAAGTGTGCATTGGACACAGCTGATGCCAGTGCTTGCACATAATCTTATAAAGGGACATTACTCAAGAACAGTAAAAGTGATGCTACACAAATTTGTACTTGATCTGAGTTTGCAGTAATAAACATTGTTTAAAAGTTTCCTAAAATTTTCCACCAGAGGCATAAAAATAATTGGTTTAGCATCCAGAAACCACTTTTATGCACAAAGTTTGGTCTATATCAAATTACTTTACCCTTGTATGTATACTTAGAAGCAAAAAGAGTTGGTGGATGGATGGATTGAAAATAACAAACAAAACTTTTTTATTATGTTCATAGCATGGAGTATAATTATAAGTTATCCAAATGCAAAAGTTGATGATGACCAATACAGCACAGTGTTTTAACTGCCTACTGGCAATATAATCTGACAAAAAAGAATTATACCAATCCATGCCAATGACCCTAAATATCTTATAAGAAATGTGATTTTTTTTCATGTGAACTGGAAGTATTCATTCTAGGGTATATACTTCAATTGAAAAATCATCTAATACTTTATTTATGTGTTTATAAGTCTTGTTTTTAGAAGCAATGTACTGTATCATGGAGAAGACTGTATTACTATAAATGTTTATAAAAGGTGATAGACCTATTTACATATATTTGTTTATAATTATTGGCCCTTTGATCCTGTCATAATATATTTTATTGTGTTGACTTGTTTAAGTTGTTACACTATCAGCTTTATTGACTTAGTCTAGTACTAAATCTTACATGTTAAAATCCATGGAAATTCAATGGGTGAAAAAGATTAAAACTTTCAGATATTTTTGACAATATGGCACACCTGCTTTAATTCTGCCTTTTCAATGACCACTGTTGGGTGTCTTGACACTTGACCTGACCTTTGAATGGGACACAAGCATATTTCAGGAAAAACAACTTATGGCAAATAATAACCGAATTTAAAGTTTGAATATGAATGCATTGAGTAAGGCATAGTTCTTCCTTTACTTTCCAGAATGGAGGAGTTGATTGTTGCTAGTTTAATGTCTCTTGGCTTAAGGGTATGCATATTCAGGACAGTACAATTCAATTATAATAGGTTGGTCCACCCAGATATATGTTGGGAAATTTACACTGCCAAAGGAAATAAAGCCAATTAGACAGGGCAGACATGTAGCCCCTTCAGGATTTAAAGGAGGACGAAGAGAGCATTAAAACTCAATGAGAAAATTATCAAAATGACAATTAAATTCAATGTCAAAATAACACAATTATTTAATATTCCTCACCAACTGACTGCTTATTTTCAGGTTAAAACTCTCTTTTTTTATTTTTATTTTTAAGATTGATGAAAGGATTCAGGTTTAAATACATTTGACAAATGCATTAGCTTTTTAAATGTGACAGTCTAAAAACTGTAAATGAGCATTTAATAATTATAGAAAATGAAAAGCATGACTGAAACTTGATGCATGATATTTTCCTTTGTACCAACTAAAATTTCACATATTTTATTTCTACATTCTTTAAGGTTTATGAAAGATATTTGAGTCATATGAAAATAGGTCTTCATCTGATAAATATATGAATATAATATTTAAATGTTGCATATCAAGCTGTATAATGCTATTTACAAAATTAAAAAATCTTTTGAGTGCATACTGACTATAAATATAATCATCTGAAAAACCATCTAGATAAATATATTTGAAAAAAAGGGTCTAGATCAAAATTTTGAACAGAATTATTAAGGAAGAATCACTACTACCAAATTTCAGGAGCTAAATATTTCATTTGTGATTGGAAATCCTATCCAGAATATCAGAGATTTCCTGGAAGCAGCGTTTCAATGGGCGCATTTCATTTGCGCCAATTTTTAAAAAATCAAACCTTTCATTTGCGCCACAAGGTTATATATCATTTGCGCCAAAAAAAAAAAACCTTCATTTGCGCCATTTTACAGGTATGACAGGTAATATAACGGAAAAGTTAAATATTATTTACGATTTATTTTGTTTTTTGTTTGTACATAACTCCCCCTGGATATATGTGTGAGTTCATACTCATTTCTAATACAAAACTGAGAGTCACTAAGGTTATAATTATATATATAGTGTTCACATGACCAGTCCAGTGTGAGGTGTCAAGATGGACATAGTCAAATCTGAGACAAACAGAGGAAAGAATTCTGTGATATTTGATGACCACATATATAGGTTATCAAATGTTTTAAAAAATGGAGACAAATCCTTCAGGTGTACCAAAAAAACCTGTAAAGCCAGGATTACGACTGATGCGGACAGCAAAACAATTATAAAAACTTTAAACGAGCACAACCATGGAGTAAACCAGCAGAAAGTAGAATCTCAACAACTCAGAGTCCGAGTTCGGAAAGCATCTGGTGATATTAAACGAACCAACAATGGACCGGAGTCATTCCATGCACATTTTAATGAACAATTTTATTCAAAACATCCAAACATGTTTATTTATGTTGACGTTGTAAAGAAGATTCAGGCTACAACATACATCAAAATCCGATCTATGGACACACCGGCTGCAGTTCGACGATGGGAGAAAGAGAAAACTGACTATCTTATGGAGAAACATGGCATGTACCTAAGAGGGGAAATTTCAAGGCATGACTACATCAAGACCGTTGCATATAAATTTTGTGCCAGAACAGACTTGTAACTTTACTATAGTGCTAACAAATGTCTCAGTAATGTTCTCCAGTGTATAGTGCTTTCTTTTCTATTTTTTATCAAGGTTTTAACATTACTTTAATGATTTTACCAAGGTTTTATTCAGGTTTTAATATTACTTGTATGATTTTATCGAGGTTTTAGCATGACTTGTATGATTTTATCGAGGTTTTAGCATAACTTGTATGATGTTTTATACTGTTATCGAGGTTTTAGCATAACTTGTATGATGTTTTATACTCTTATTACATGTATTTCTGAGGAGTATGTTTCTTCATTATTAAAAGACTTTTTGAAAATTTTTATGTTTTATACTATTATTACCTGTATTTACCTGTATTTACCTGTACTCACCTGTAATATTGGCGCAAATGAAAGATTTAGTTTTTGGCGCAAATGAAATATGGTTTGTGGCGCAAATGAAAGATTTTTTTGGCGCAAATGAAATGCCAATTGGCGCAAATGAAAAGCACCGGTTTCAATTATTTATACCACCACTTCTTCAATGTTTAAATGGATTCCAAAAATAAAATTTTTGGTAAAATTCCCTCAAGATTGACATCTACAACCCTTGAAGGTAGCTGAGAGACCCACTATTGTCATTTAACTAACACCTTTATTTTTTTTATACATGCATGCAGTGAGTGAAATGAAAAATTCATCATCATGTTTCGTAACAACTCTAAAAGGCTGTATGCATTAAGAGTCAATGTTTGGTGCCTTTTATAGCGGACCATTCGATACTGACTGTATTATTCTATGTTTAACACTATCAATTGTTCAATAGTTGTTTTTAATTCACCACTTTATTTAGTTCAGACTTTGGTCGATAGTTGTCTCATTGGCAATTATACTACATTTCCTTATATACAATGTATTCTTCATATGTAAGCATTCTATAAATCATATCCTCAAAAGACAGAACCAACTTTACCAAAATGGTTGTAAAATCAAGTCTAGACCATTTTTTTATAGTCACATGATTGTAAAGGTATTATCTATAAACTAAATTCAAGTGCATCATCATTTTTCTAAAATAAATATCACCATTTTTTTATCTGTGTTATTTTACCTTAGAAGTATAATATTCATAGATCTTTGAAAAAAATCCAATATCTTGTATATCCTGTACATGTTTGTAAACTGCTTCTTTAAGATTTAAATTCATAGGATTATAAGAATGTAATTATGCTTTTTATCTTTATAATACCAGATAGTTTTTGTAAATCATAAACTTTTAAGCTATTACAGGTTGAACCCTATTACATGAACCCATCCTTGAGTCAATTTGATTTTAAAGAAGTGGCCATAACAAACTTAATGTTCGCATACATGTACATGTATATCTTTCATATTTAAGATAAATTATCTTTTTTATTAAAAATCCCTTTTAAATGTCCTTTTTAAAATATAATTCTAATTACAAACAAGTATCCAACTGTATCAATAACAAAACTTTTAATTAAATTTTATGCACAAGTTTCATATTACTATCAAATAAATAAAAATGAAATATTAGTCTTTTGTGTATAGTGCTATCAAATGCAAATAATTGAAATTGTTAGGCTTTTGATTGTTTAAGGAACAAACTGCAAGTCAGATCGAGTTTCACATTAACAGGTATATATATATATATTCATATAGATTTACGGTCTGAAGAAACAAATTTTATTTCTATTTATCATACATTGATAAATCATGCATTCGCAAACATTTAAATACACAGACTAGTAAAATATGTTTGAATTGTGACAAAAGATTTTGTTCGTTAGAGCATAATAAACATGATAAAACCACTGAAATACTTGTGAAAATTTCAAAAATGGTAATTTAAACTTTTGTCCACAATTTTGAGCACAAAAAGACTCCCAATATGTGAATGCACAATAGAAGGTATGACAGTCAGTGGCCTATGGGCTATTTATTTTATGATCTGAATAAGTATGACATGACATGTTCTGGAAAAATGTACAGCAGACTTGAATTTTCAATGCAACCAAAACAATATCTGATATAGAATCTAACAATATCACCATCAGCTAATTTCAATAAAAATGCCACCAATCTCTTTAAATTTAAGTTTCAATAGTATTACATTTCTACTGGATGAATACCTATTTGATTTTTATTGTTCAAATTAGACAAAGTTAAGCAAATTTTGAAACTTTTAACAATCCAATAGGTTCTTCCAATCATAACAAGTTTGTAATAAAATTTAATGCCTTAATTTAAAATCTTGAATCATGAGTAAGGACACAATTTGATTTCCTTAAAAAGAGCTACATGTAGACACAATATTCAATCAACCAAATACAAATTAAATTTTCAAATTGACGGTGTAAGCTTCATTTTTACATGTACAAAAATACCAAAAAGAGTAGCATAGTGGTTGCTTCCAAAGAGATACGAGGGTTATAAGAATTAAATACATGTAGCAGATTTATTCAACTTCAAGTTGCTTTGATATAATGTTTACATATGTCTTAACATGTACTGTCTCTACAAATATGATCAAATTGCAGACAAAATATGCATAATTGACTTTTTATGCAAATGAAACTTTAAGTGCCTTCTGAGTTTTGGTTCAAATTTAGAAAGAGGTGTAAAGTTTTTAATGTTTCTTTAACATTTGAGGTTTAGAATAATGATTATCTTTTTTCTCACAGACATTTTTTGCCTCATGAAATGTAAATGCACTGTGTATACAATGTAGCATTCAGTTTTGTTCAAAAATGTAATAGGGTCTGACAGACAATCACAAAACTTGCTTAGAATATGTATTTCTTGCACAACCAAAGGAGATCAAGAACAGGAAACAATTGTGAACATAGATAGTTTATCAACCATTTAGATAAAAAGTTCAAAATTATATATCAATTCTACACTAAACCTACAAAAATTAACATTATCACAGGGATTTAATATTACAATTTCGTTGATCTTCAAAATCAATTTCCTTTGAAAGTAGAATGAATCATGACACCACAAGAATCCCACAAAATTGTTGATCCTTATGTAGGCTAACAGTGGTCGATCAATTTTCTTGAGCATTTTAAGGATATAAATTGTGGTATTATCCACTAATACTTGATTCATGTATCAGTTTCTAGGTCTTATTAGGTTTTAAATCAATATAAACACATCATATGGTCACCTGAATATGAGTGTACACACAGGGGAAATCATTTTTACTATGTCCCACTGTCATGCACTTGCATTGGGAAATTATGCCTCGATTAAAAATATCATCAGCTTTTTTTTTTCAATAATGTAGATTTTGTGCATTTTAGAAAATGATTCCTTTTTTCAATCATGGTTCATGTTTATTTGTTTTGTTAACAGTTTCGATCGAAATAATAAAATGCCATAATTTAACTTCTGATTTTAGCAAAACTAAAATTTTTAATTAAAACAAAGTCTGTCTGCCAGTTTATTACTAACAGGCAAATAAAACTATACAACATTCTGACATAACTCGCTTAACAAGGTTAAATTTATTACAAAAAATCAATTAGCAGACATATACTAAGTAAGAAAATTAAATTATTACAAATTTTGCTGAAGGCTTTAACTAGATACTGTAGACTTTATAACATGTCAAAATGAGCTGTCAATTGTTTAACATTTGTATTTAAATCAGTGTGGCTCCAGGTCAGACAAAGACATGACTTTTAATTTTATTATTATCCTTATTAATATTATAAAAGGGTTGTCACGGTCATTTGAACTACAATATAGGTAAACAATTATTTCTCAAGATTGGAATACAATTAAAAACCACCATTCAAAAATGTAAACAAAGTAAATGCCATATGACTGTATGCTTTTCTTATATTAATCTTTAAAATCAACTAATTATAAAGGCCATTAAGTATATAAAACTGTATATGCATATTGAATTTATAGAAGGTACACATTGAAATTATTTATGTCAACAAAATCAAGAAGGTCTCAAACAATTAATGTATCTGTTAATTGATGTAAAAATATTTTTCAAAACATAAGTTTACTGTAAATATACTACATGTACATATATACACAGTTTAAAATTGTCCAACTATATACTTTCCTTCAATATCAATGTTACTACATGTAGGTCATTAATGTCCAAATAATTTGAGGTGGTAAATAGCATTTTATACATGTATATATCAAAATTTAATCAGAAATCAAGCTGTACAATATTGTTTGGTAATTGTCCTTAACAACATGCATTTTTGTTATTATTTTCAAATATCATCAACTGCAAGTTTGTCTACCTTGCTCAATCTGTACAAAATTATTGATAGACAAATCTTTTAATCATTTTACTTGTCATCACATCCCACTACATTGAAATACACTTTGATAAAGTACTCTATCTTTGAAGGGGTCATCAACATTATATATAGCTGTCAACAGTTTTCATGCCAAATTGTTCTGGGGGTCAATATTTAAATATTTGCCTGAATTTTTAACCTGTTAAATATTTCCTGTGTAAATCTTCTTGTCTCAATGGTTTGAGAAATCAAATTTTAATGATAAATTTGTTTGTTTACAATCTTAACGGCTCACTTGACTAGATAACTTGTTCAACCAGTTAATAGATTTGATAAGGCTGTAAAATATTACATAGTCTGCTTCTGACTAAAATAATTTGATACTTCCATATGAGATCTAAAATGTTGTGCCATATTTGTAATTTTTGACAACCATGCATGCAAATACAAAATTATCAGAATGATTTGAAAATCATACAGCCATATTTTTTGTGAATTTCTTGCACCACAATTATACCAAATTTCATCATCCAACTAAAATGAAACATAAAACACAGCTTAATGAGCCTGTCTCACTTGCAATATATATATACAAAATCAACTGAAAAATTATTCAATTGTTTAAACTGTATTTTTTAAAATTCAAATATGTCATAGAATGCGGTTGCAAAATGAAAAAAAGCATCTTTTTCAGCACTTCATGTAAATGACATTAAGAGCAGCTAATTCATTGTAATTAATCGCTATATGTATTCTTGAAATGATTGTAAATACTTTTAATACTCACCAGAAACTTTGACTTTAAGGGTACCATTCCTTGGAATATCAGAATTTAAACGATCATCCAGAGTTATTTCCCCTGTAGTACTGTTAAGATGTAGAAAGTTGGCTTCATTTCCCATTGTGAAATTATACACTAATTTATTTCGGTCAGATTCATCTGGATCATAGGCTGGTATACGACCAATAACTCCAGTTATGAACTTTTCGTTATAATTGTTGAAGATAATTGAGAAGTCTTTTAGTACTGGTTTGTTGTCATTGACATCCTGAACATTTATATTTATCTTCAATCGGCTAAAAAAAGGTGTAGATGTAGCGAGTACTTCAATTTGATAGCGTTTTCGGTTAGATTCATAATCAAACTTTATTAAGTTTTTTAGCTTTGCTTGCTCTCCATGTTTATATTCCAATTCAAAGAATTTATAATCCAACGTGTTTTGAATTTCATATTCTACTATAGCATTAGCTCCTTCATCAGGGTCACTTGCAGAAAAATAATCAATTACAGTTTTGATGGGAGTATTTTCTGGAACATATATTTCTTTCTCTTGTTGGCCAAAGTCTGGACTATTATCATTGACATCCTGGATATTGATGGTTATATTTACAGCAGTGGATTGAGATGGTACACCAAGATCTTTTGCATATGCCTTTAAATGATAAACTGGAACAACTTCACGATCTAAAAGTTTGGCCGTTCTTATTTTTCCAGATCCACCATCGATTTCAAAATCTCCATTGCCACTATTGCCATTATCAAATGTATAAAGAATCTTAGCATTTTGATCAATATCTTTGTCACTTGCTGAAATTTCAACCACTAGAGTCCCGACAGTGACATCTTCACTAACAGCAGCAATGTAAGACCTCTTGTTAAATATTGGTGCGTTATCGTTGACATCTCCAATATGTACTTGAATATCTGTTGTGGCTGTAAGAGCAGGTATTCCATGATCACTAGCTGTGACAACAAATGTTGTACCCTGCATTACTTCACGGTCTAGGGTAACCCTGGTGGTTATAACCCCAGTATTGGCTTCTATAGCAAAGTTTGTTGTATCATGAAGCTGATATGAAATTCTAGCATTTTCACCACTGTCCTTATCTAAGGCTAAGACCTTGTATACTGATGTACCAACTTGTGTATTTTCATCAACCTGAAATGTGTAAGGTGTTCCCTGAAATTCTGGACGATTCTGATTGGTGTCGAGTACTTTTATTTCAACCTCTGCTGTGTCAAACAGTCCTTGAGAATCTGTTGCTCGAATGGTCAATATGTACCGACCCTGGACCTTAAAATCCAATTTCCCAGCTAGTGTTATTAATCCTTCTCCATTTGATGGGCTTATTCTAAACATCCCTAGATTATCCCCACTGTAAATAGAATATGTTATGAGAGCATTTTCACCTGCATCAGCATCAGTGGCCATCACATTCAGTATCCTATGTGTTATTGGTGCATCTTCTGGAACACTTGCATTGTAAGATTTCTTAACAAACTCTGGATTGTTATCGTTCACATCTCGAATGGTTATCTGTACATTTGTTGTTGCAGAGCGTCGTGGATTTCCTTTATCTTTCGCCATAACAACAAAATTGTAATTTTCAACAGCTTCTCGATCTAATGCAGACTTCACTATTATTTCGCCATTCTTGGGATTTATTCGAAAAGGAAAGTTAACAGGCATGTTTATAATGCTGTATTCAATTTCTCCGTTTTCGCCAGAATCAGCATCATGTGCTGCTACAAATACAACAGAAGAATTTATAGCTACATTTTCCAACACAGATTCTTGATAAGGTGCAGAGTAAAATTCAGGATCATTGTCATTAACATCTTTCACGTCAATGGTAACAGTAACTGTACTTATTTCTGGGGGAGAACCTCCATCAGTTGCTCGTATATTTACAACATATTCCTTTTTTGATTCATAATCAAGGGACCGAAGAAGTGACAGTTGACCAGTATTTCTGTTCACACTGAAAGTATTTCCAGTATCTCCTATGATGTCATATGTGATTAATTTATTCACTCCGGAGTCCATATCTGTAGCAAGCACAGTAGCAATCACTGGATCATTACTATAATTGTGATCTTCAGAAATGGTTACAGTATAGGACGACTGATTAAACACAGGTTTATTATCATTTTCGTCTAAAACTTTTAAATTGAGTGTTGCTGTTGATGACATTCTTGATGTTACATCAGCGTTGTCTATAGCCTGAACCAACAACTGATAAGCATCTATTTTTTCCCGGTCTATCATTTGTTTTGTTGTTACACTTCCAGATGAAGGATCTATCATAAAAGCGTCATTATTGCCTGTTGGATTTATAATTCTGTATGTGATGACAGCGTTGTCTCCTTGGTCTCCATCCGTAGCCCGTATTGTTATTACCGTTGTTCCAAGTTGTACATTTTCCTGTAAATTCTGGTAATATACATTTTGATCAAAAGCAGGTTTATGGTCATTTACATCAATTACCTTAACAATAAGCAAGGTATAGGCATTTCTCTGAGGCTGGCCATTATCTGTTGCCACAACTTTAAAATAATGAGTAGGGATTGATTCTCTATCAAGTTTTTTGGTTGTATTAACAGTTCCTGTAATTGGATTTATTGCAAACATTTCGTCACTTCTCTGGTCTGACTGAGCACTCATTGTGTATGTTAAAGTACCTGCGTCTCCTGAGTCTGGGTCGGTAGCTATTATTGATATAACCGTTACTCCTGGATTCTGCTCCTCTTTTACATTTGCTATGTATTGTTGTTGGGCAAATGAAGGCTCTTGATTTTGAGTTTGTCTGCGAAATCGTCGATGAACATTAAACTTCATATTAATTTCTTCAAACGACATTACATCAAAGTTGCCTGAATCTTGCATATTTTGAAGTAGAATGCTTATTGGAACCATTTCCAATTCGTTTTGACAAGATAAGAGAACATTTCCAAATAATGTTATGTTACAGGATTTGAAGCAAATTTCCTTAGTTGTTAAAATAGCACCAATGTCTGTGTTGAATGAATAAAACGGGCTGTCAAAACTGACATCCAAAATTTTACAAGTTTGATGATTGAATGAAGTTAAGTCCATCAGGGTTAATATATTTTGATACTGTGAAAAGCACTTTTTAAATTTTTTCTGTATTTCAATTTGATGAACATCACTAACTTTCCGTCTTCCAAATTTTCTGTGATTTGGAACTTTGCATTTTTGTCCTTCCAATATTAACTTTAAGGGAGTTCTAGATATATTAGATGACTTATATAAATATGAACTCTTTTTGGATAAAATACTATAATACATTGGATTGTCATATTGTTCACAATTTACAGGTTTATTCAAATAAACTGCACCTGTGTTTGAATTTATGACAAGAAGGTCATTTGAAAAATCTCTTAAATTTTCATTGTAAATAGAGTAAGTCCATCCTTTCCCGTGTTGTGAATCAAATACTTTTGTTCCAGGTATTAAATGATCCGACACTTTAATAAGAACACAATAAATACAAGATGTGTTTAAAATCAAACTCACAAATATGTATAATGCACATTTCTTCAAGATATTGGAAAAGCCATCCATGCTGAATTATTTACCGGTGCGTCTCTACCGTTACTTCACTATGCACATTTAGCGTGTCTAATAATTTACAGGTAAATCCGATGTAAAGCGTGAATGAAAAATAATGTTTGGTTTAGAATTATCATCTGGATGTTGAATATTATATTTGAAATGTTACCTTATCACATTTTCTTGTCCCAATAGAATGTGTCACTGATCATAAATACCGCCATTTCGTCACAGAAATACACTGATCAGTTCCAATCACTACAAAATATGGCTGGCAGACACACATCAAAGAAATTGACGGCTGTTCAATTGACCTCCTACCCGGAGATATATTTTAATCGAAATGATTGAGTCCTCTTTTATTAATTAATTTCAAACCCAGAAGGAGATGGTTACATGTTGGAAATGTCATTCCCATTAACAAAGTAATAAACCGATTTTTATATGTGTTAATTTTACCTGGGCGCAGGAAGGAATGGCGTATCAATAGAAAAGTGTCATCACGTGATCAAACAAAGGTGTTCAATATTCATTTATTACTATAATCCGTAAATCCAATTAGCTTAGTTATATAGAGAAACAGATAATTGGATTAACGCGAATCTCATTAAAACTAGCATCAAAATAAAATAATTTATAACTTTGCACCCTTTCCGAGAACATTTTTATCGTTCTTCAGTTTTGAAATTGATAGAAATAACTAGCTGGGACTATTACAAAAAATACTAATAGTCCCAAAAATAACAAGGAAATTTAAAGACAAGAAGGGTTACTAGTATAAAAATTCTCGATATATAATAATAATATAATAATAGCGATTTCAAAAGTAACACCAAACAAATTAATGCTACACTTAAAAAAAATATCTTAAATGATGCTTGCATGCATCTTCATATAAGGCTTATCAGACCAAGGATTTTTTTAAGTACTATGAATGATAAGATATTTACTTTTGTTTTATTAACTGCGACAGAAACTCGCCTTTACCTAAATTCTGTAAGGAAATGATTTATGCCAAAGATCGTTGTCCCCCCTTTTTTTTAAACCTAGATATTTATTTTTTCGTCCGATGAAAAAGGTTTCACAACTTTTATTAAATGGTTATGAATTTGGTATCTGTAAATTGTTTTTATCATAAGTAACATCAGAAACATATCATGATACATTAATATAAATGTGCAAGCTAGCACACAATTCAAATTCAATGTGGATGTACCAAGTCATGACTGTCCCAAGTTAATAATGGTTTGGGTCTTATTTTATTTTTTAATTTGGCATTTACTACATGGCATTTATAGCCTCTGTAAAATTTATACAAGTTTGTCAAAAACTCGGGGTTGTTTAGAGCCATATCATTATATACATATATTCGGGGACTCTTTTTGCGACAGTCAAAATGCCTACCCATATAGATTGTTATCAGGACACGTCATTATTGAGACGACATTTCAATAAAGTGAGATTTTGGGATAAACATAAATGTGACAGATACCCAACGATAAAAAGCCAAAAGACATATCGGGGACAAAAGGTAGATATTAAAACTAGACAAGTGTTTATACAACGTATTTTAAAAGCTCTAAATTATCCCCTAGTCTATAGCAGGAAGGACCATTGCCATCAATTCCAAATTCTCCAAATAACATCAAAACATTAGGCTATGTAAATGACACAAACCATTGGCATCAACTAATAAAGATGCGTTTAACAAAGTACCCTACAGTTGTTTATACTATTTTACAGTCATTAAGTGTCAAACTAGTTTTATAATGGTCGCCGTAATTGAAAAGCAATTGTTCGTACTAGATGATTCGTATTTGTTTCAGGAACGAAAGAGTTGTCTCCCATTCACCAACAAGACATTTTTCTACCCTAGTATACTGGTATCAAGATGAGTTTATTTACTTTGCGAAATTTCTCTTAAATGTATGTCTCTGCATTGCGTTGAAAACACACTATAAAAGACTATTTATTTAAAACAAACAGAAGAAATACCAGAGCAATGGAAGACATTTACCAAAAAAAATGATAACGTTGAACGGAGCTGATATGAATTCAGTCGCAATAGAACAAGTCCTTCCCTCAGGCACTTGTCTCAGATCCCCCATATATCTTAATTACTGTGGTCCTTCCCGTGTACATAATTATCACTACGGAACAATCAGTCTTGCATCCTAAATGCCGCTTTAAAATATCTCCAATTATCCATAATAGCCTGCACAGGTCTACGGCCGTTTCATAGCAGTGCATTAATTTGCAAATAAAACTACTTCAAGGGTCAATAAAGAACTTTAACTTTACGAAAAAGGGATACTCTCCGTTTTTTCTACATCTCCAGTATACCTAGTATAAGAGATCTAGCAATATATGTTAAGACAACACAGAGCTTGCGTATTTTAAGATCAATACATCTCCGTTAACAGTTGTGATTTCCCTGCTTTATGAGAAAAAGGAGATGTGGTATGATTGCCAATTAGATAACTACCCATCGAAGTTAACATAAAGTGGACGTAAGCAATGATCGGCAACCGCAAGGCCTTCAACAATGAGAAAAACCATATCGTATATATAGTCGGCTATAAAAGGTCCCGACATGAAAAATATGAAATAATTCAATCCAATCTGTTCATTTATCAATATATTTGACATACTTTTGAAACGCTCTAGGTAACTTTACTATTTTTGCAGTTCCAGGGGTCAAGGAATGTCTCTTAACATAGCTCCTTCATTTTGATAGGAAGTCAAATTTATGATCAGATATTTTAAATTTGTTTCCATAAACTTTCCGCTGAAGTTTATATCACAGTCGTGTTGACAAATGTCAGTTCTTTGAAGTCACATAAATCTACAAAAAAAGCCTAGCAGAAATATTATGAGACTGATAATTCGAAAACGGTTGAGATCCTTATATTCATGTTGTTACAGGAGCCTTAACAGTGTACAAGACTCAAAGGTTAGGATTAAAGAAAAGCTGAGATATCATCCACCTTATATATGAAAGTAGCTGGGTGGAATCAGCAACTTCTTTTTACCTTACTGCAAATCTTGGATCAAAAGAGCGAAAGCTGATAAAAAATCTCTGAATTCCTTCTTTGAAAAACACAAGAATCTTCTTGATAATCGCATAAAACATTGCAAAATGACTTTATACCACATCGACAACATCTTTATACTATACAACGATATCAAATAATCTAGGAAAACCTTTTTTTTTTTTTATTTTCACTGACAAAGCAACCAAAACTTTTGTCGTTGTTTGACGCAAATACTACGTATTAACGTCCAGTGGCAACTATTAGATGTTTAAATATACATGTGTATACCTAAATATTCAAAACTACGATAACAAATTATAGTACTTTCATATCTCAAATTGCAAAGTACGGAAGATGAGAAAGTAGAGTTACTGAAAAGGAAGTTTCTGCTTACTAACCAAGATAAACACAGACTGAATAAGAAGCTGCTGATTATTTACCGTCCAAGACTTATGGTTTGGGTCTTATTTTATTTCTGATTTGGCATTTACTACATGGCATTTATAGCCTCTGTAAAATTTATACAAGTTTGTTAAAGAATCGGGGTTGTTTAGAGCCATATGGGACTTTTATGTTTTTTTGCGACAGTTGAAATGCCTACCCATATAGATTGTTATCAGGACACGTCATTATTGAGACGACATTTCAATAAAGTGAGATTTTGGGATAAACATAAATGTGACAGACACCCAACGATAAAAAGCCAAAAGACATCTCGGGGGCAAAATGTAGGTATTAAAACTAGACAAGTGTTTATACAACGTATAAAACTCTAAATTATCTCCTAGTCTATAGCAGGAAGGACCATTGCCATCAATACCAAATTCTCCAAATAACATCAAAACATTAGGCTATGTAAATGACACAAACCATTGGCATCAACTAATAAAGATGCGTTTAACAAAGTACCCTACAGTTGTTTATACTATTTTACAGTCATTAAGTGTCAAACTAGTTTTATAATGGTCGCCGTAATTGAAAAGCAATTGTTCGTACTAGATGATTCGTATTTGTTTCAGGAACGAAAGAGTTGTCTCCCATTCACCAACAAGACATTTTTCTATCCTAGTATACTGGTATCAAGATGAGTTTATTTACTTTGCGAAATTTCTCTTAAATGTATGTCTCTGCATTGCGTTGAAAACACACTATAAAAGACTATTTATTTAAAACAAACAGAAGAAATACCAGAGCAATGGAAGACATTTACCAAAAAAAAATGATAACGTTGAACGGAGCTGATATGAATTCAGTCGCAATAGAGCAAGTCCTTCCCTCAGGCACTTGTCTCAGATCCCCCATATATCTTAATTACTGTGGTCCTTCTCGTGTACATAATTATCACTACGGAACAATCAGTCTTGCATCCTAAATGCCGCTTTAAAATATCTCCAATTGTCCATAATAGCCTGCACAGGTCTACGGCCTGCTTCATAGTAGTGCATTAATTTGCAAATAAAACTACTTCGAGGGTCAATAAAGAACTTTAACTTTACGAAAAAGGGATACTCTCCGTTTTTTCTACATCTCCCGTATACCTAGTATAAGAGATCTAGCAATATATGTTAAGACAACACAGAGCTTGCGTATTTTAAGATCAATACATCTCCGTTAACAGTTGTGATTTCCCTGCTTTATGAGAAAAAGGAGATGTGGTATGATTGCCAATTAGATAACTACCCATCGAAGTTAACATAAAGTGGACGTAAGCAATGATCGGCAACCGCAAGGCCTTCAACAATGAGAAAAACCATATCGTATATATGGTCGGCTATAAAAGGTCCCGACATGAAAAATATGAAATCATTCAATCCAATCTGTTCATTTATCAATATATTTGACATACTTTTGAAACGCTCTAGGTAACTTTACTATTTTTGCAGTTCCAAGGGTCAAGGAATGTCTCTTAACATAGCTCCTCCATTTTTATAGGAAGTCAAATTTATGATTAGATATTTTAAATTTGTTTCCATAAACTTTCCCCTTAAGTTTATATCACAGTCGTGTTGACAAATGTCAGTTCTTTGAAGTTACATAATTAATTATGTTTATATAGACGAATTTATCAAGAATAATTGCATTTTTCTAAAATGTGTGCCTGAACATTTTGATTATACTGAATAACCTGTTCTATCATAAATCTACAAAAAAGTCTAGCAGAAATATTATGAGACTGATAATTCAAAACAGTTGAGATCTTTATATTCATGTTGTTACAGGAACCTGAACAGTGTCCAAGACTCAAAGGTTATGATTAAAGAAAAACTGAAATATCATCCACCTTATATATGAAAGTAGCTGGGTGGAAAAACACAAGAATCTTCTTGATAATCGCATAAAACATTGCAAAATGACTTTATACCACATCGACAACATCTTTATACTATACAACGATATCAAATCATCTAGGAAAACGTTTTTTTTTTTTTTTTATATAATTTTCACTAGCTGACAAAGCAGCCAAAACTTTTGTCGTTGTTTTACACAAATACTACGTATTAACGTCCAGTGGCAACTATTAGATGTTTAAATATACATGTGTATACCTAAATATTCAAAACTACGATAACAAATTATAGTACTTTCATATCTCAAATTGCAAAGTACGGAAGATGAGAAAGTAGAGTTACTGAAAAGGAAGTTTCTGCTTACTAACCAAGATAAACACAGACTGAATAAGAAGCTGCTGATTATTTACTGAAATAAACACAGACTGCATAAGAAGCTACTGATTATTTACCAAGATGAACAACGACTGAATTGGAAGCTGCTGATTACTTACCAAGATGAACAACGACTGAACTGGAAGCTGCTAATTACTTACCAAGATGAACAACGACTGAATTGGAAGCTGCTGTTTATTTACCAAGATGAACAACGACTGAATTGGAAGCTACTGCTTACTAACTGAGATAAAACGCGACTGAATAAATGGCTGCTGATTATTTACCAAGATGAACAACGACTGAATTGGAAGCTGCTGCTTACTTACCAAGATGAACAACAACTTAACTTGAAGTTGCTGCTTACTTACTAAGACGAACAACGATTAAATTGGAAGCTACTGCTTACTTACCAAGACGAACAACGACTGAACTGGCAGCTGCTGCTTACTTACCAAGATGAACAACGACTGAATTGGAGGCTGCTGATTACTTACCAAGATGAACAACGACTGAACTGGAAGCTACTGCTTACTTACCAAGACGAACAACGACTGAACTGGAAGCTGCTGCTTACTTACCAAGATGAACAACGACTGAACTGGAAGCTGCTGCTTACTTACCAAGATGAACAACGACTGAACTGGAAGCTGCTGATTACTTACCAAGATGAACAACGACTGAATTGGAGGCTGCTGATTACTTACCAAGATGAACAACGACTGAACTGGAAGCTACTGCTTACTTACCAAGATGAACAACGACTGAACTGGAAGTTGCTGCTTACTCACAAAGATGAACAACGACTAAATTAGAGGCTGCTGATTACTTATCAAGATGAACAGCGACTGAATTTGAAGTTACTGCTGACATTGTTTTAAATAAACACATCCGAGCTAACCCATGATAAAAAATGTAAGGCGCGGTGCTTCTGTCGTGTTTTGGGGAATCTGGCTTCATCAACAAAGGCGGATTTAGGGGGGGGGGGGCAGGGGACCGGGTCCCCCCTTTTTGGGAAAAAGTTTGGTTGCTTATATAGGGAATAACTGAAGCGTGACTGGAGCGGGTCCCCTCTTAGGCAGTTAGTGGGCCCCCACTTATGAAAATTGCCTAGATCCGCCAGTGATCAGTTGTCGACTCAATAAGTTGTATATATATGCCTGTTGTTTTACTTCGTATGTTACATTCAGACACCGGTTGTCGTAAGATAAAAATAGAAGTTGATTTTTTCTCAAAATCGTATTGTATTGTGAAAAGTCTATCTGATTATAATAGCTTATGCTTCGATAATTATAGTTCTTGTAAGTTTTTGTCTTTAATAAGCTATAATGGACTGATGAATAAACATGTTCACGCAGTCAGGGTATTGGGAAATAAGATTTCTGTGTTTCATTATTATATGTTATAGTTTCTGTATATATGGGTCGACTTGTGTTAACATTACAACAAGTGGTTGCTCTCGTTTCGTTTGGCGGCGTATAAGCAAATTTTACCTTTCTATATTTTGAGTTTGATAAACAATTTCGTTGATTTCATATATTTTATATCCTTGTTTAATTAGGCGTATTTTTAAAAGCTTCAATTTCCATTACCTCAATACTTCACCCTTGATAAATCCATTGAAAACACTCTCTGTTTTTGAGCTGTGTCTGAGCAGATACTGAAATGTTACAGTTGGTTTGATATAAGTTTTAATGTCTAGTATGCCTTTTAAAAATCTTTCTCCTTTGTATATTTTCTTTACGGGAAAATACGAAGGTGTACTTCAAGTGCGGTACACAGTTATATTATAGCTCGTGTATTTCCTCTACATGTCTGGAATATATAATCCAGCCATCATAAATCTGGAAGTCATTATCATTTTGTATCTTTGTCGTAATTGTCGTAAAATGTTTTAAAGAACAACAAACATTGTAAGTAGATATAGCAAGGTGTGGTATGAGTGCCAACGAGACATCTCTCCATCCAAGTCACAATTTATAAAAGTAAACCATTATAGGTCAAGGTACGGTCTTCAACACGGAGCCTTGGCTCACACCGAACAGCAAGCTATAAAGGGCCCCCAAAAATTACTAATGTAAAACCATTCAAACGGGAAACTAACGGTCTAATCTATATAAAAAAAACGAGAAACGGGAAACACATATGAACCACAGCTAACGCAGATGCTGCTGATCAATCCATATATATTTATATAGGCACGCCAAAGGTTTTACGGTAAAGTTTATTGTTACAAATAAATTCTTTGTTCTCTTGAATATACTGTTCTTTGATGGAACTTTGAGTTCTAAAATCGTTTGGATTATGATGTACGGTTGGTTCTTTCTTATAGAGATGTATGTTTCTCAGTTGATGTCACGGCTCTGTGCGATTGCATCAAGTTTTACAATTGTCCGTCCGTCCTCTAGTACGTCCCAAAGTTGGTTTCCGTTCTCTAACTTTAGTTTGCCTCAACCAAATGTTATGAAACTTATACACAATGCTTATTACCACATAATTCAAATCAAGTTCGAAACTGTGTGGCATCACTTTTACCGTTCTTTAGTAATGCCCCTTCAGTAACATAAACATTGCTGAATGTTCGTTTCAGTTATCTAACTTTAGTTTGCCTCAACAAAATGTTATGAAACTTATACACAATGCTTATAACCACATAACACAAATCATTTTGGAATTTTGGTGGGATCATTTGTACTGTTCTAGGGTTATGCTTCTTTATAAATGAAAATAGTTAGTTTGCCTCAACAAAATGTTATGAATGAAAGCAAACTCGTCAATGGTTTTCTGGTATAGATTTTTTTTTAAATTGTTATTGTTTGAAGAATTTGGCGTTGTAGGACATGCGCTCATCGCGGAAAACCTGCGAAAAACTTAAAAACTAAAAAGACGAGCAACAACAATACAATGCATTAAGGTCAATATAATGCTTGTACCAAGTCAGGAATATGACAGTTGTTGTCCATTCGTTTGATGTGTTTTATCATTGTGTTTTATCATTTGATTTTGCCATTTGATTAGGTACTTTCCGTTTTAAATTTTCCTCGGAGTTCAGTATTTTTGTAATTTTACTTTTCATTACAGCAAAATGCATTGAGTGTTTTATAGTATTATTATGTATGTCTATGTATTTCTGTATACCATTGTATCAACATAGGTTCCTCAGAATAAAATATATATATATAAAGGTAATACGTATGTATGGTCAGCTTGCTTGCTTGAACCGTGAAGTCATTATTTAGTTAGGTATACTCTCCTCCTTTAAAAGACTAGTCCTACAGAAATCCAATACATCTGTCCATAGGACTAGCCTACTTCGAAAGGAGGGTATACCTGACCTACGGTTCAGCTAACAAGCAAGCTTACCCATGCTATTTCCTTTACCTACACACTCAATGCATTTTGTTGAAATGGCTCTAAAAGTGGACACATGGCCATATGCTTTAATTCTTATAACTAGTGTCAAAGATATTTCATTGCAATGCTATTGTACATGTTTACTATTTTAAAATATTTACTGATCTTGGCAATTAAAGTGTGCTATCTTAAAGTTCAAAGGATCAGAAAATACAATGTACATAAAGGTGTATGTCATAAAACGAAATTAATTTTCCCTAACAATTTCAATTGGCGAAATTGTGATTTCTCTCTCTCTGAATATCACAAAATGGTTATGGTAACCCGAAAATCGAACAACAAGTGAAACTGTCTCAGTAGTAGAACTGAACCATCTTTTACATTCAAGTTCACGATATGGACACAGTTATGGACACGGTTATGGACAAAGTAATAAAGCAACATTTTGCTATTAATCACCTACACTGTAAAAAGCGTGCTTAGAATTTAAACACTTGTGATATATGTTTAGATCTAAACGTGTTTAGGATTGTGTTTAATTTATAAACACATTTTTCAGTAGGCACATAATATTTAAACATGACGTGAATTTAAACACGTTTAAAAATGAAAGTGTATAGAAATTAAACACATTTTTCTAAGCTAAACACGATTCTAAATACAATCCTAAACACATTGTACTGAGACACGTTTAGATCTAAAGATGTAAAAAAAAGTGCACAAAAGATGTGCTTAGAAATGTGTTTAGGATCTAAACATCATTTTTGCAGTGTATCTGAAAAGAATTGCGCATATTGACCAAGTTCCTCCTGTAACGCATTTTGGTAGTGTTTTCGAAGTATATTCATAAGATTATAGACCTATTTGCATATCAATATGCTTTTCTGTTCTAGAAATAGAAAGACGCAATCAGGAAAAATAAGTCATCATAAATAAAACAAATACACTTATCGTAATTGCTTGACAAATACTTCTTTCTACAAAATATCTTTATTTTTACAACTAACTAGAAACAAATTATGTCTATGGAACAGAAAATGTAGATGTGTTGTGTCTAAATTCACACCAACGGTCTAAAATACTAGTAATATTAAGTCCGCATGTCTTTCCTTCTAATATATTATGCATATCGCCATCGGCTTCCAATTTCAGTGGAACACTTTCGGTTTTAGTTTTCGTCACACGTGCAGGAGTTAAACTTTCGAAATGAGCTTGCATCCTTTCACTCATCTGTACGCTCGGAGTAAATAATGGTTGTTGTTGATTTGGTACGCGACTTTTGTGGTCTGCTCTTACAGTTATAGTCAGGAAGAGACACATCAGAGTCATCATAAAAAATGTAGTTATCGTTCCGAAAAAGCTTAAAGTTGACATTTGTCTCTCTACTCTTAATAATTCAGTTCTATTTGAGCATTTTCGCAGTAATCGTAGTCTTAAGTACCATAAAAGGAACCCAGCAACCGGATTTACAATGGTAAACAGAACTATCAGTTTATGTTTTGACCTAAAACTCATAAAAGATAAACAATCATCACGTGATAATAAATAATGCGTACTAGGAATACTGCTGTAAAACAACTTATTTTCGCGGATACTAAATTTCGCGTTTTTGTCCTTTTTAGTCTTCTTCGTGGCTATTCGATTTTCTAATTTAATGGATGTAGTATAAATAGGAAAGATCCAAGTTTTACACATTCGACACGATTTATATTCGCATTATTTTTCTACTCGCGAAAATCGCGAAAATAAATTTCTCGAGAAAATAAGTTGGTTTACAGTAACACACAATACAATTTATTACGTACTTGCTTTTAATCATGTTCTATTTTTAATTAAATGGAAGACAAAATATGTTTCGATATACACTCCTTCATTGGCTGTTTGGTTTATGATGCTTGAGTTAATTGTAGTTGATCGTAGTTTTGCTTCGTCAAATGTTTACCCAAATGTTTCACTGGTTATATTTGTTTAAATCGACATTATTACGACTGACACTAGTCTACACATCTACTGCAATATCGACAATAAAGACGTTATAAAAAAACCCCATTAAATCGAAATGTGAGAGGCAACATCATCTAAGGGGACGACCATTTGATATTCTGGGGGGGGGGGGGGGGGAGTAGGAGGATTTTGAAAATAAATAACTCAGCCTTGATAATCTCAAAAATAAATGGTTTGTTCTGTGGTAGTTTGAAAATAAATTACCTGACTTGCAATGTATTGAAAATAAATAACTCAGCAGGTCTAATCGAAAGTATGAGATGGCACTAGATTCTTCATAAATTCATCTTTTTTCCCAAAAAAAATCGGGAATCACTTCCCAATTTTTTAATCACAAAAGTATAAATATTATTTAAATATACTTGAAATGTCTGAAAATTGGTTTCATTTAACTTGAGGTATATTGTCTCAGGAAACCTTACCTCACTTTTATTTTAACAGGGCCGTAACTACTTTGAGACAAATGCCTCCTGTAGGAAAATTCAAAACCAAACGCTTGTCTCCATATCAAATTGTGTTCACAGCGAGCGTCTTGCAAGAAGCAAGTTCTGTTTTCCCACAGACGTAGACTTGATTTTTTGGGATTAATTTTTCTTATCTATTTGTCTTTTGTTCATTGATTGCTCTTCTGTATTCTGTTAGTGTTGCATTCCTTTTGTAATCTAGTAGTTTTGTTATGGACTTAATGAGTTTTAAAACTTGAAAAACAGCAGCCACAGACTTAACTATGTGAATTCCATTTTTGCTTTATCATGCACATTAGTCTTTTGATGTTGTTCCTAGAAACTTTTAAAAGTCTTACACTGAATTTATACATTTTGCTTTGAGACCAAAATATTGTCAAAAAATTATTAAAACAAAACATGCATTTTCAGATTAAGAAAGGATCTCGGGAACACCCGGAAAGCATGATTTTGCATCATTTGTTCTATAGCTTCTTTGGCCTTCAGTGGCTCCAAAACCCTTCAAAAAAAAATTTTCCTCGCTCTGCTCGGCGAAATATGTTTGTCATGATACTTTTAAAAGAGGCTAGTTACAACAAAACTGTAATACTGTGTATGTATGCAATACATGTATATGCAGTTGGGAATATCAAAGATTCATTTCTGCAGAGGATGATCATTAATTCTGATTAAATGGTACATAATGACTTGACTATATATGTATTATTTATAATAAACAAATCATTTAAAAATTGCATGTTTTCAAATATCATAAATTTAGTTGTGAAAATGAATAATCAGTCCCTTGCTTTAATGAAAATGAAAAATCTTGCTTCAATAGTGCAGAAAATGAATAATCTGTCCTCTTAGTTTACAAAAATAAATAACCGATCAAAAACAAATCCTCCTCCTCCCCCCCCCCCCCACCAGAATATCAAATGGTCGTCCCCTAAGGTAAATGCATGGCCTACGTAGGCGACCATCGTAGGACTACATAAGACAAAATTTAAAGACTTTACCAGTAAAAGACAAGACTCACAACAGTGTTTGTCAATCGATTTTGTTTCCCTATTTCCAAATTTAGTTAAAAAGTATAACAAAGATATCAGTAACTCCAAGGTAAATTCAAAAAGGGGAAATCCATAAACAATGACAAACATTAGATTATATTATGATTATACAGTCTAAAAAAAGACTTGTACCGAATGGGTCTCTCGTTAATTTTTGTTATATTTTAAATTTTTGTTTTTAGAAAGACCTAAAATGAAAAATCTTAAAGGAAACGGATCATCCCCTCTTTTTCATTGTAGACAGTTTTCCATTATATTACCAGTTAACTTTATTTAACAATTATATACAACCGGTTTTGAATCATATCTGACTGAATGATTCGGTTGCATGAAAGTTAATAATCATAGGATACAATATGACCAATAAGCTCGTTGGCTGTGTAGCATCCGGCGCGGGACGAATGCGGTTTTTGAAAACTTTGAAAACCCTAATTACCTGTATTTATGCAGAGGTACTCGTGCCATCTCATCCCGGTGCATTCTCTAAAATAGATCAAAAATAAGTATATTAATGATAAACTTGTTGGTTTATACATAATTTCACATTTGAATAAGACGCCTTTTATAGTTTTTTTTATTCACTTAGTGGTATGTTCAATGACAATTCGGTTGAAAAATCAACAGCTTTTACAAGATAAAAAAAAATACTAGCAAGAAGATGCAGATACCAAAGGGACACGAAATATACAAAAGAGACACGAAATATATCAGAGAGAGGCTAAAGATACGAGAGCGACACGAAAGATACCAAAGAGAAACGAAAGATTACAAAAAAGGGACACGAACGATACAAAAAAGGGACATGAAAAAGAAATCAAAGGGACAGGAAAGATCCCAAAGAGAGACTAAAGTTACCAGAGGGACACGAACTGGCGATACCAAAAAATGGACACGAAAAATACCAAAAAGAGAGAATAAAGACACCAATAGGGACATTCAAACTCACAAGTCATCAATATTTGAACTTAAGGACGCTTAACTATGGCAACAGAATACGCATGCTCGAAAATCCTTTCTGTGATTGGACAAAATGCTGTCATGCTGGGTGATTTGGTTGTGTTTGAAAAAACGTCTCGTTAATTATATCGTGATGGAAAGCAAGTGAAAAATTATAAATATTTGAACTAGATCTTACAAAGATTTATAGTTTTATTAAAATAATTGTTTCTCCAATAGCTCTTTGCATCCGTGACAGCTATTTATTCGGGACAAAAATACAATTTTTAATGTAAACTTTGTTGTACGAACGTACATAATCTTTCAATCAGTTTAATTGAGGTCTGGAGCTGGCATGTCAGTTAACTGCTAGTAGTCTGTTGTTATTTATGTATTATTGTCATTTTATTTATTTTCTTTTGTTACATCTTTT
Source organism: Mytilus galloprovincialis (assembly GCF_965363235.1). NCBI lineage: Eukaryota > Metazoa > Mollusca > Bivalvia > Mytilida > Mytilidae > Mytilus > Mytilus galloprovincialis. Next base: position 49,001,334 of record NC_134838.1, read on the forward strand.
GACATCAGACTCGGACTTCTCTTGAACTGAATTGTAATGTGCGTATTGTTATTGTTTTACTTTTCTACATTGGCTAGAGGTATAGGGGGAGGGTTGAGATCTCATAAACATGTTTAACCCCGCCGCAATTTTGCGCCTGTCCCAAGTCAGGAGCCTCTGGCCTTTGTTAGTCTTGTATGATTTTAAATTTTAGTTTCTTGTGTATAATTCGGAGTTTAGTATGACGTCCATTATCACTGTACTATTATGCATATTTTAGGGGCCAGCTGAAGGACACCTACGGGTGCGGGAATTCTCGCTACATTGAAGACCCATTGGTTGCCTTCGGCTGTTGTTTGCTCTATGGTCGGGTGGTTGTCGCTTTGACATATTCACCATTTCCTTTCTCAATTTTATGACTTTTAGAACGCGCCTACGCATGTGAGATTTCCGCGGGGTTTTGGTGAATGTAAACGGAAAGATACGAGGACCGACAATACTGAACACAAACCGAGAAAACGTTATTTAAATGGCATCTTTGTGCTTCTGAAGGTTATCGAAATGATAGTTTTAAACATATACTCAAACTTAAATACGTCGGATATCTTTTTTAAAGATAGTTCTTGTTTTTAGTTTATTTATAATGTTATAATACGTGGAAATCTAAGTGATGTAATGATAGGGTATTGAAGGTATAAGTTCATTTTTTTTTGGTGGTTTTTGAGTGAATACGATTTTAATTTGTGCTGAAAATTTTTTCAATGAAATCATGAGGGTCGAGAGATATCACAAGATAGCGCCTAGTTGCCAATTCTCTTGAAAAACAGTGTATACGTCTCTGGATGATACCAGGGTTTACTTTCTACTCCAATTCATGGCCAAGGGTACCATTTTATTTTAATTTAAAAAAAAATCTATAATTTAATAGTGTTGTAATGCTTAATAAAGGTACCATAAATATCAAACCAAATAAACCAAATAAACTGATATGTTTTTTGTTTTTATCTTAATGATAAATCCCAAGATGATTATCGTAAATATGATGCTAAATTGAGATATATTTTTCAAAACATGAAATAACCGATATTAAAACAAAGAAATGCATGTCTAACCCCTATCTTCTAAATTCTTCATTTTAAAATCAGGAGGATGTGGCCAATTAGACAGCTACCAAACAATCAAACCAAACAGAGTCAAACTGAGGCATATTTAAGCAACTATACTGGTATAAGTAAAAAGGTCACTGGTCAGCCTTCAAAAGTGAGTAAAATAAATATCGTTTATTCAGATAAAAGGCACCGACATGACAAAATAAGATACAATTCAAACAAACAAAAACAACAATGACCTGAGCTATAAAAAAAACAAATATATTAGGGCTCTTCACGGTTAGTTCGGCCATATTGGATAGGGGGCAGATTTTTTTGGAAAGAGGTGGAAATGGTATGAAAATATTGGAAATCGTATGCATGTTTCTAAGCAACTGTTCTGTTTTAATGATGTTTTCCCGTATTTTTCACACCATCTTTACCTCCATCATGAAAATCTGACACCTATCCAATATGGCCGAATTAACCGTGAAAAGCCCTATTGACAACAACCAACTACAATTTGTAGATTCAAAATTGTATAAACTTTGTTTTAGATGTATCGATGATGTACAACGATAAAAGAGAGGCTAAAGATACCAAAAGGGACATTCAAATTGATAAGTCTAGAATTAACTAACAACGCCATGGCACGAAATGGAACATATACATTGATAAGTCAAGAATAAACTGACAACGCCATGGCACGAAATGGAACATATACATTGACAAGTCTAGAATAAACTGACAATGCCATGGCACGAAATGGAACATATACATTGACAAGTCTAGAATTAACTAACAACGCCATGGCACGAAATGGAACATATACATTGACAAGTCAAGAATTAACTGACAACGCCATGGCACGAAATGGAACATATACATTGACAAGTCAAGAATAAACTGACAACGCCATGGCACGAAATGGAACATATACATTGACAAGTCAAGAATAAACTGACATCGTCATGGCACGAAATGGAACATATACATTTATAAGTCTAGAATTAACTAACAACGCCATGGCACGAAATGGAACATATACATTGACAAGTCAAGAATAAGCTGACAACGACATGGCACGAAATGGAACATATACATTGATAAGTCTAGAATTAACTAACAACGCCATGGCACGAAATGGAACATATACATTGACAAGTCTAGAATTAACTAACAACGCCATGGCACGAAATGGAACATATACATTGACAAGTCAAGAATAAACTGACAACGCCATGCCACGAAATGGAACATATACATTGACAAGTCAAGAATAAGCTGACAACGCCATGGCACGAAATGGAACATATACATTGACAAGTCAAGAATAAACTGACAACGCCATGGCAAAAAAAGAAACAGACTAAAAGAAAAACCACAGTATACAAAACACAATAAATAAAAATAAAGACTGAGCAACACGAACTCCACTAAAAGTTAAGCCCCAGGAGTGATCTCAGGTGCCTACGAAATGTAAGCAGATCCTGTTCCACATGTGCCACATATGACACCCATCGTGTTCCTCGTGTAAATACAAACACTGCAATAATATGAAGAAACACAAACTAGCATCTTCGCTAGCCAAGGGTTACGATCAACTTCATTCTTCTCCACAGTGGATCGTTACCCTTGGCTAGCGAAGATGACAAACTAGATGACATGTTGGGTGACTTCTAATGGGATTTACAGTGATTATTTTGGTTCAAGATAAAAAAAAACAACAATAAACTGATTCTAAAAAAAACGAAAACAACACTTTGTAAATTTCATGCGTCTAAAGCGCTTCTCTGGATTAATCTTCACCAGGAAACGCTCAAAGCGTTACTATACACTGTATAAAGCTTAATGAAAATCGACTATAGAATTCGGATAAAAATAAAAACAATTCATAAGAACATACTTTATGTTGAAGTTCTTTTTAAAAATGAATACATTTGCCGCTCTTTTATTCACATAGGAAAGCATTTAACAAGTAATATCATTATTAATAAAGTAATTAAAATAAATTATTTTTGTCAGAGTTTCAAACCTTAAGACGCGTTATTATGCATCTTAAATCTAATAATCACTCGGGACTATAATGAAAAAAAAAACAAATAAGAGAAAAGGAAAAGGGAAAAGATACTCTTTAATAAGGAAATGCCTGTACCAAGTCAGGAATATGACAGTTGTTACCATTCGTTTGATGTGTTTGAGCTTTTGATTTGTCCATTTGATTAGGGACTTTCCGTTTTGAATTTCCGTCGGAGTTAGTATTTTAGTGATTTTACTCTTTATGTCCAACATTGAACACTTCAATACCACCTTATCATAAAATTAAAAAATACACTGCAAGACGTGGCAGCTAATAGTCCTGGGAGTTTGGGCGCATGTTGGGATTAAAATGTTTTACGTTTGCGAGCAGCTTTTGATTACATTTGCGCGCATTCATTTTACAGGTAATCTCAGGTAAAAATATAAATAAAAATTATATTAAATTATAAATAACTACTTTTTTTTGTATTTTCAAAACGGATATGATTATCAATTATTAATTATTAATTTTGAAAATAGTTTGTAAATTCAAGTTATGTATTATTCATATTGAATTCTAAAATCAGGCCTCCGTGTTGAAGGCCGTACATTGACCTATAATGGTTTACTTTTTAAAATTGTTATTTGGATGAAGAGTTGTCTCATTGGCACTCACACCACATCTTCCTATATCTATAAACTCCGTTATAAATGGGTTATGTCACAGATTTTCTTAAATTTTGCATACACCTTTTACTTGTTGGAATATATATCTGAAAATCGAAAAAAACATGCGGCTTTATCTCTTTTTTTCCCTGACTTTGGAGACTTAGACTAACAGAAGGGGTACTGATAATTGTAAATAATGATCAAATTAATAAATGAATAAGTATTATTACCTGTATTTTACCTGAGTTTACATGTTAAAAGAATACGCGCAAATGTAATCAAAAGCTGCGCGCAAACGTAATGATTTTTGCGCGCAAATGTAATGGTAATGCGCGCAAACGTAATGCACCGGGGAGTTTTTACGTAAGATTTCGCCCAGGAATTTAAAGCTAAAATTGGCGATAAAAGTCTACCGGGTTGAATCATAACTTATGAAACCATGAAACATAAGAGTGAACATTTAATCAAAACATTCGAAGATTTGAAATCCTAAAATTGATAGAATATAAGACAAAAATTAAATGGTCAACATCTTTAATATCTATATAAGCGGGAATTATTTGAAAAATTATTTAATGTTTGCTTGTTTTGCAAATACGCTGTTTGTTTTTTTGTTTTTGTTTTATTTTCATTTTCAAATATTTTCCAAAATAACTCGGTACACATAGACAGACCCAAAACATGAACTATTAAGGATTGCTTTAGCGCTGAGATCTTACCTTGTACGTATGAAATGTGTATACAAAACCAAAATAATCAATTATTTCACTCTGTCCATTAATTTATCGTTGAATTTTGGAATTTCCGTGAAAATGCATTGCTGGTATGGTACAGTTGTACTTTCGGACTTAACAAGTTTTGCACGTGTTAGTGCAATTATGATATTTAAAACTATAACAAAATTGTCAAAACAAAGCTTGTTATATGACAGATTCATTGACAGAACAATTGTCAAACGATGGCATCAAACTCTATTGAACCTTGACCTTGTATTTTTAGTGTTATATATCATCGGTGTGTGAACAACCTTCAATGAACAAAGGCTTCAACTTGGTGGGAGGAAGATCATGTTTTGGTTTACTAGGTACAGGTTTATATGATAATTGAATAAATTATTTCGGAGGAACATGACATTGAACCAAAAAAAAAACCCAACCAAACAACCAAACAAACAAACAAACAAAAGAAAGAAAGAAAGAAAGAAGAAAAAAATATTACATTATCTTATTGTCAAGCAAACGTTTCAAACATTTCACTTAAATTCTTATTCGATTAATTTTTAATATATATAACTGTTTAATTCATCAACCATATTATTGAATTTCCACATTGCTGGCGCAAGAAAATAATTCCGTTCTTTCATTTAACTATTTTCTAAATAAACTTGATTAGAATGTCTAAATTTGCAAAGATGGAGGGCGATACTGAAAAATTATAACATATTATAATATCCTGTTTTCAAAGGTGAAATCGTTGAAAATTTTCAGGAATTGCTGTTTCAGTAGCAGGATAAATGCTTTAAAACTTATATTTTTTCCATCCTTTTATTATTATTATTTTTTTAATTATACTGGTATGTCCCAGTTTAGGATAATCTTTTAAAAAACACTGATTTAAAGTTTGGTAATACAATGTTTCTCTTTTTACAAATTATGTAAAGACACCCCGAGTATAAGGCGTCATCCTCTGCATGGTCGATTGCGCGGGCACCACAAGTGCGTAAACAAGACACGATAACAAAGACACCGTACTGAAGTAAACAATGCAGGAAATGTAATTGTTACAAACTTTTGGCTGTCATAGTTAGCATATTAAGACAAATTTTAAACATTTTTCGTATTTTATCTGTTTTTTATATTTTAAAAGTTCCTGGGTGAATATCTGTAGATATTAAACAAATAGATAGGATGTCGCTAGTGTCAAAACAGAACCGGTCAAACGAACGGTTCGGTCTTTTTTGTTCAAAAGAAACTGCATATGGTATAAAAATTTGGTAATATACACACAAAAAGGATAAAGATTAGAGTCAATTACCAATCTGCTAATGTCTAATGCCTAATCACCTGAGATAACTCATCAAAGTGTTTTGGAGGCGTATCACGACGGGTATTACACGTAAAGCAGGATTTACAGACCCTTTCCCTCGATATGCCCCTGCTTAAGGTTAAGTTTTAGCTAGCTAGATGTCTTAAGTTCTGTTGTGTGTTTTGTAGAAAGTTCTTATCTTTGGTCTTTTCACCTTTTTTGACATGTTTCGACTTATGAGTTTTGTTATCTAGTTCCATTCTTTTACAATCAATCAAGCAACAATTCAGTAATGTTTCATACCAGTTTATTCTGAACAAGTTTTTTGGTTTTTCGTCGTTTTTGATGTCCGTCCGTCTATTCTATTACTTCGATCCCCTATTTATCTTTGGATGTAAGTCCTTGATAAATAGTAGACACCATTTGTATATCAGGATGCGTATTACCATTAAATCTTACCGCAAATCTAACGCAAGTAAACAAGAAAAAATGAACTGGGTAGACTATAGCTCAATACAGCCAAGGTTCATAAGAGTCAACATTAGACAGTTCATCATGTTCAAGAATGGATGCATCATATTTCGTTGATTTTTCTTGTGTGGTTCACACACTACAAATGTGTTCTTGTAATAGCAGTTAGATACCTACTATTTTTCTTGTGTTTGGGTATTGATTGTCATTTTTTTTTTTATTTTTACTTAAAATAAAAACAAAATATTGTTTTTCAATAGCATACAGAATCAAAAATTTGTTTTGTAATCATTTCCCCTCTAATTTTCAAAGAAAACAAACTCTTATTGTTACTTCCTTTCTGAAAAAAAAAAATGTTTTCAATAAAATTAGAAAAAAATCCTTAACAAATGGTTAATAGCCAGTTCCTTAAATCGATGTTTTTGCCCATTCACATTGAAACTTTTTTCAAAGTGAAAGAATCAATTCTTTTTGTTTCCGATGCGTTCTCAATTTGTTCATTCAGTGTATCTAGTAACTTCTTCTTCTGTTGTAGATTTTCTTTTAAATTATTTTTGTCTTTTTTTATTAAGAATTGGAGCCGGAATTAAGCAACCTCCTATCTACCAGTTAATTATTTGATAAACTGTAAACTATGATAGAGTTTAAATTCCAATTTTTTCCAGATTGCATATTTACTAGTGAAATATCGGCTATTAAAGCTACCGAAATCCTTTACAAATAAGGTTCTGATGGGTTAACATCAACAATTAAATCAAATGACACTATATAAAATAGCAAAATGTCAGAGGTTAAAATACCATACTGAGAATTAAACATATTTATGTAAATATGTTTGTGTACTTTGCATCATACAGAACTTTGGTTTTTGTATAAATACATCTGAAAATATCTTTTCTAAAAATGCGTCAATCTCCTATGGTTTATTTGCTGTTAATAACAATCTTTTGGCCTTTGTTAGTCTTGTATGTTTGAATAATTGTAGTTCATTTATATGTTTCAGAGTTTAGTGTGACGTCCATGTTCACTGAACTAGTACACATCTTTGTTTAGGGGCCAGCTGAAACCCGCCTCCTGGTGAATAATTTTTGTTCTTTGTGCTAAAGAACCATTGGTGGCCTTGAGCTTCTTCTCTTTTTGGTCGGGATGTTGTCTCTCTGACATTTTCCCCCAATTTTAGTTTATCCTTACTAGCGTTTTATGTAATTTTCCATCAACACATTTTGATTTCGTGCAAATATATATAAAAAACCACATGATCTGCGTATGCCGACATCGAAGTCATACATTAAATGTGCAACAAGACAAAGGAATCGTGTGTTGTAATCAGAAAAAAAAAGAAATATCGTTTGAAAAAAGAATTAAATCTTCGTTGATTATTCTTGCGTGGTTCACACACTACAAATGTGTTATTCTAATATCAGTTAGATACCGACTATTCATCATCATAACAACTAGAATCGTGTGAATCGGATTTCTGTGTTTATTTTCAAAATTGCGTTGTCAAGTACATGAATTACGAATGTTGAACTAGATGTTTCAAGATTTGGAGTCAAATGTTTAGGGTTAGGCCATTTACGTTATACTTTGTTGTTTGAAAGTTTTGGTTGGTTTTTGGTGCAATTTTCTTTTCAATAATACGTTGTGGTTGCTCGTTGTATAGATATGTTGTTGGTTTACCTCATCCCTTATTTCGGCATTTGAAACGGAAATAAACTTTAATCCGAATCGGCTGACTAAAAATTAATTTGGAACCATTTCTAAGCACAGAAATTATCAGAAAAAGATTTTTTTTTTCGAAAATATTGAAGCATATAAAATGGAATGAAAACATTCATATATATGCTGAGTTCCTTTTGCAAATGAACATTTAAGAGTGCTTTCAGGGACTTCTGCATTTATATTCAAAACGAAATTATTTTTACGTCTGATGATTGAGAGGTGTTTTACGCCACATTCAGCACTTTGTGCTATTTTGTTGCGGTCAGTCTTTATTTGTGGAGGATCCGGAGTGGCCGGAAAAAAACACTTACCTTCGGCAGGATAAATGACAATTGAAGTCGATTAAGATTAAGCGACCTATGCACCTGCCAAGAGCAGGAATAATGTCTGTTGAAGAAGTAGTCGTACATAAAATTGAAAATTTAAAGAAGAAAATGTCGAAAAGACAACAACCCGACCAAAGAGCAGCCACCGTCGATTTAAACAGAATGACGCAGTCTCGTTCAAAGGTTGTTGGTACAACCAGGACTAGTTGATACTAACATTTTTGTTAAGGGGGCTCGCGGGTCTTAACCAATTTTTTTTATTTAATATAGGATTTCTCTATATTTTTCTATAAATGAACTTTATCTTATAATATAGAAAAATGAAATAAAAAATGGGGTCACCGTTCATTTACGCTCACAATCTGCCTTCGAACGAAGCATACATTTTTGTTAATGTCATTTTTTTCTGTTTAATAAATAGGAGAATTAGCGGTAATAACGAAATAAAAAAAGAACTAAATTACAAAAATCACTTAAAGGAGTAGGTTCAGTAAGACCCCTTTTTGGCCCCAAAATATAGCAGTTTTACAAAATTGTTAAAATGTAAACCTTTAGTTATTTATTGGACAGTAGAATGCTTCTGCTACATAAATATGGGCTGTTTTTGACAATACAATGCACATATATCCGGTACTAATTAATTCAAATAAAATAGACACTTGAGTGTTTAAAAAGTGGTCAAAATCTTTCGTCAGATGAACCTGAAATTTGAGGCCAAAATCGGTCCTTACCGGACCTACTCCTTTTACAATTATTTAGTTTATGTACAGCTTATTCGAAAACAACAATAAAACATATAGGTCACCGATGAGCTAAAAAAGATATTCAATTTTAATGCCCAAAAAAATGGCATTTTTGCACCAAAGGGAGATAATTTGGAGCTTTTTCAATGATATCTACATTTTTAAAGTCACCTGGGGCCAACACGAATTGATTTTTTTGAATGATTTTTGTACCATACGATAAAGTAACAACTACTAAAGGTAATAAATAAAACTTGTAACGAAAATTTAATGTTTATTTTTTTTTCTAAAAATCTTATACCCGCGAGCCTCCTTAAATTAGACACTCATTTTGATAAAACGTTACAACACTGCAATAGAAGAACAGATTCCAATTCCAAATCTCGCCATTCAGGAGATGTTCGAAATGAAATTGAATGGACTAGCTTAGGATTTATCTCTTAGCGAGCTTTTTAATTTGACGAATTATCCCGTGTTAACACGAAAAAGACCAGTTTATCAACATTAGTAACATTTCAGTAGTAATTACCGCGCAATGATTTTTATTTTTCGACCCCCCCCCCCCCCCCCCCCCACAAAAAAAAAATCAATAAAAAAAATAAATCAATAGTCGTCGCCTCAGTAAAGTGGGAATGTATATTTATTGTTGTAACCGTAATTCCTCCTTATACAGAGAAATGAATGTTAAGGTACTGAAATGAGAGGCTGAGATACATCTATAGTATGTCTACGTCACAGTTTTCCGTATCAAATTAAATGGAAATATACATTATTTACATTAGAACGTATGTAATCAGAAACATTAATTGTTTATAATAATTAAATGAAAATTTGTTCACTTAAAAACGATTTATAAAATATCAAATGAAAATTTAGTTGGAATTATTAAAATTAATCCTTACCTGTTGGTCTCATGCAAGACGTTTTTCAAACCAGGTGGTCCGAGTACACAGTTATTTCGTAGTGCATTTCTTTTAGACAATAAATGAAAATTAAAAAAAACCCACCTGCGCTTTCTCAATAATATTTTTACAGTGTGTTGTACTACTTTTGGGACAAATTATATCAAAATTATAGAAAACTTCATCAGCTCTAACTCAAAATATGAACAATCTTATGTTAAGGGGGTCTTGAAATCTTTTGACAGCTTCCGAAGTGCTAATTTTTGACCTTTTTCAGCTGGACCTAATCACTACTTTACATTAATATTTATGACCCAACTTTTTTTACAGTGTCATTTCACCCCCCAACTTGCTATATGAGGCATAAAACATGGAGAAATAAATTTGGAAGGGGTATAACAAAAATTGGCAAGTAACACACTGTCCACACTAAGGACTATATTCGTGGACAACGAAAATCAAAGGACGATAACTGTGTACTCGGACCAGGTGTTTGAATTAATAAGCCTTTGTTAAATAAATATTGATTGTGCTGCTAAAAATCCAGAAATATCAGAAAAATGTTAAATTTATAGCTTTAACAATGACAATTGTCTTTGTTGAATATAGTTTACATCATCTAGTTTCTGTGTTCAGCCTTTCCTATTTTCATATATACTAAAATATGCTTTTAGTTTACACAAAAGTTTTAATGCAACTCAAAGAACAAAAGAACAGAGGGAATTTTGTTTCATGCCAAAGTTGAAATCTCTTTCAACAGTTCTATTAAATGTCAATGATACAGTAGTTATGTACACACAATTGATATAATTTTTACACGAACTGTCACTCCATATGTCTAACTATATTTTGAAGGTAATGCTTCTAGATTTAAATGTACCATTTTTTAATACCAGTTAATATTTCGAAGCTTAAGTTTACAGTGTCTCCTGATGTTTGCACGTGCGTATTTCCTGTCTTCGTATTGGCCATCGTCATTTTGGGACTATACTTATCACACTGTTTTTCAGTACTGTTCGTTATTTCGTTTGTCATTCATACCGGTATATGAATGAATTCTAAGTTTACTTCATTTTAAAATGGATTGGACTGCATCGACATAGTTGCTTTCGCCATCTTAGTTTTGGTAAACTTTGCTCATGTTATGGTATACACATTTAGTTGTATAGAACACTGTCCAGATTTAGTATATAGTTAAAGAACACCTTAGGGTATTACCATTGCTAAAACAAAATTCCAAATATATATGTATACATGTATGTATATATAAGTTAATCAAGCAATTTACTAAATGCGACTTAAAAATTTCATTTAAATGGTTTCCAATTTAGGGGCCTCTGGCCTTTATTAGTCTAGTATTATTTTTTAATTTCAGTTTCTTGTGTATAATTCGGAGTTTAGTATGACGTCCATTATCACTGAACTAGTATACATATTTGTGTAAGGGTCAGCTGAAGGACACCTCCAAAAAAGCCTCAAAAGCTATATTTTGTATTAGAAAACTGTTATTTTCTGAAGATATCAATGTATGACCTCACATAAAGCTGTTTGATGCTTGTGTTAAACCTATACTTCTTTATTGTAGTGAAGTTGGGTCTCTTTATACGATAAAAGATATTACAAATCTAGAGTCAAAATATTGGTCATTGGCTACCATTAAAGTTCAGATTAAATTTGCAAAAACTTTAATTGGAGTAAATAAAACAGCTGTCAATTTAGCAGTACTAGCTGTACTTGGTATGTATCTAGTTTTTATAGAAGCTTTAAAACTGTCAATTGGCTTCTGGTTGCATGTAATAAAATCTGATAACAATTGTTACTTGAAGATGTATATAGTTCAAACCTGCAATTAACCAATGGATTTTCTAAAAAGATTGAACAGTACTTACTACATTAAATTTTTCACATGTTTGGAAAAATCATGATACTATTTCAAAACGGCGTTTATTATATGCACTTCATACCAAACTTAATGATAGATATCTTAATTATTGGAAAGAAAATATATTTTGTGATAATAAATTAGTACACGGTAATAAGCTGAGAACATATAGACAGCTTAAAGAAAATTATAATTTGAAAACCTTTTATTTTGACAGAAAAGTAATAAGACATTTTCCCAAAATTCGCATTAGTAATAGTGTTCTTAGAATTGAAGAAGGGCGTCACACTAAAACTCCTGTAGAAGAAATAATTTGCCCTTTGTGCCTTTTAGAAGTAGAAGATGAATTTCATTTCACTTTAAAATATATAAAACTAAATATAATTAGAGAACAATTGTTTTCCGAAATTAGTGAAATAGTTCCCCCTTTTTTAAATATGACTAATGAAGCAAGATTTATTTTTTTTGTAGTTGTGTGGTGAGACTGATATGATTAGAATTATTATTAAATTCATAAGCTTCAAGAAATTTTTTTTACTAAATAACTCCTCATATCGGGTTATCTTACCTCCAATAGATTTATGGGGATATGATTGGTTAATGAACTACACGTGGTGACTATGTATATTTGATATAGGGTGTCACATGGTTAGTTACCACATAGGGTTCCTTAACAACCATTTGGGGTTAGTAAGGAGTTACTTCCCTTTCAAAACAAAAAATATGCCACAACGCTTTAAAAAAACAACACAGTGTTGAGGAAAAATCTGAAAGGATTCAACAGAAGACGAAGTTCATAAAACATAATTAAAGCTAACAAGTTGTAACTGTTGGCATAAAGGAAAAAAAAAGGAAATCTGAAAGGATCCAACAGACGAAGAATTAAATAAATACATGAAATACACGATTGAAATAAATTGATAATAAATTTAAAGCTAAAAAGTTGTTATAGTTGGCATTTTTTCGTATAAACAAATGGAAGTATAGGATATTAATACTAAATATTGAAGACTTTGATAGGGCGCTAGTCAAAATACAACATGTGTAGATAGTCGATAAGATAAATTCGTTACACCGTGGTGTGCTAGTGACCTATTATAATACGAGATATATGGGGTCAGTAAATTCCATATGGGGATTCGAGCTTCGCTCTCACCCAATGTAACTAATAATATACAATGTTTATGAATGTGGTCAGATATATGTTTATATGTTTGATTTTTGGAAATCTGAGACAAGGTTTTGGAGGTCAAGCTGTGTTGTACAAGAATCTATAAAATATTCTGGGATGCTATGAAGCACAAAGATGCTAAATTCATTCAAGTGTGGACATCACAATATAGCAACTAATTACAAAATAATTAATTATGTAATAATTATGTCATGATGAAATTATCACAATTTTAAAGATTAATCTTTCTTCTTTCTTTTGGTACCTCATTTATAAAATATAAAGAAGGATGAAATGAATTGCATTAGTTTAAAGTTGTTTGATTGAAAAGTCTTTGTATTGTGCTACCTTAGATCGTCCCGTGAACACCATACTACATTGATGAAATTTTATGTAGTTGCTTGTCGTCAATAGAATTGGTCCATCCCCGTGTACATAATCATCACTACGGAACAATCATTATCAATTCTTGGATACTATATGCCGCTTAAACACCTCTCCAATCGTACATAATAGGCACAGGTCTACCTGCTTCATACTAGTGCTTTAACTTGCAAATAAAACTACTACGAGGGTCAATACAGAACTTGTAAAAAGTTAACTTTACGAAAAAGGGATACTCTCCGATTTTTCTACATCTCCCGTATACCTAGTATAAGAGATCTAGACTGAAGTATATGTTAAGACAACACAGAGCTTGCGTATTTTAAGATCAATACATCTCCGTTGACAGTTGTGATTTCCCTGTTTTATGAGAATAAGGAGAAGTGGTATGATTGCCTATTAGACAACTACCCACCGAAGTTAAAATAAAGTGGACGTAAGCAATTATCGGCAACCGCAAGGCCTTCAACAATGAGAAAAAACCATATCGTATATATGGTCGGCTATAAAAGGTCCCGACCTGAAAAATATGAAATCATTCAATCCAATCTGTTTATTTATCAATATATTTGACATACTTTTGAAACGCTCTAGCTAACTTTACTATTTTTGCAGTTCCAGGGGTCAAGGAATGTCTTTTAACATAGCTCTTCCATTTTGATAGGAAGTCAAATTTATGATCAGATATTTTAATTTTGATTCCATAAACTTTCCCCTTAAGTTTATATCACAGTCGTGTTGACAAATGTCAGTTCTTTGAAGTCACATAAATTATAAATCTACAAAAAAAGCCTAGTAGAAATATTATGAGACTGATAATTCGAATATACTATACAACAATATCAAATCAAATAATCTAATTTTCACTAGCTTTCAAAGCAGCCAAAACTTTTGTCGTTGTTTGACGCAAATACTACGTATTAACGTCCATTGACAACTATTAGATGTTTAAATATACATGTGTATACCTAAATATTCAAAACTACGATAGTACTTTCATATCTCAAATTGCAAAGTACGGAAGATGTGAAAGTAGAGTTACTGAAAAGGAAGTTTCTGCTTACTAATCAAGATGAACAACGACTGAATAAGAAGCTGCTGATTATTTACAAAGATGAACAACGACTGAATTGGAAGCTGCTGATTACTTAGTGAGATAAACAGCGACTGAATAAAAAGCTGCTGATTATTTACCAAGATGAACAACGAATGAATTGGAAGCTGCTGATTACTTAGTGAGATAAACACAGACTGAATAAGAAGCTGCTGATTATTTACCAAGATGAACAACGACTGAATTGGAAGCTGCTGGTTACTAACTAAGATAAACACAGACTGAATAAGAAGCTGCTGATTATTTACCAAGATGAACAACGACTGAATTGGAAGCTGCGATTACTTACTGAGATCAACACAGACTGAATAAGAAGCTACTGATTATTTACCAAGATGAACAACGACTGAATTGGAAGCTGCTGATTACTTACTGAGATCAACACAGACTGAATAAGAAGCTACTGATTATTTACCAAGATGAACAACGACTGAATTGGAAGCTGCTGATTATTTACCAGGAAGAACAATGACTGAATTGGAAGCTGCTGATTACTTACCAAGATGAACAACGACTTAACTTAAAGTTGCTGCTTACATACTAAGACGAAAAACGACTAAATTGGAAGCTTCTGCTTACTTACCAAGACGAAAAACGATTAAATTGGAAGCTTCTGATCACTTACCAAGATGAACAACGACTGAACTGGAAGCTTCTGTTTACTTATCAAGACGAACAACGACTGAACCGGAAGCTTCTGTTTACTTACCAAGACGAAAAACGATTAAATTGGAAGCTTCTGCTTACTTACCAAGATGAACAACAACTGTACTTGAAGTTGCTGCTTACTTACTAAGACGAACAACGACTGAACTGAAAGCTGCTGCTTACTTATCAAGATGAACAACGACTGAACTGGAAGCTTCTGCGCACTTACCATGATAAACAACATCTGAACTTGAAGCTGCTGCTTACTTACCAAGATAAACAACGACTGAATTGGAAGCTTCTGTGCACTTACCATGATAAACAACACCTGAACTTGAAGCTTCTGCTCACTTACCAAGATGAACAACAACTGAACTTGAAGCTTCTGTTCACTTACCAAAATGAACAACGACTGAACTGGAAGCTACTGCTTACTAACCAGATAAACACAGACTGAATAAGAAGCTAATGGTTACTTACCATGATGAATAACGACTGAATTGGAAGCTACTGCTTACTTACCAAGATGAACGACGAGTGAATTGGTAGCTGTCGCTTAATTACTAAGACGAACAACAACTGAATTGGAAGTAGCTACTTACTAAGACGAACAACAACTGAATTTGAAGTTGCTGCTTACTTACTAAGACGAACAACGACTGCACTGGAAGCTGCTGATTACTTACCAAGATGAACAATGACTGAACTGGAAGTTCTGATTATTTACAAAGATGAACAACGACTGTACTGGACGTTTTGATTACTTACCACAATGAACAACGACTGCACTGGAAGCTGCTGCTTACTTACAAAGATGAACAACGACTAAATTAGAAGCTACTGCTTACTTACCAAGATGAACAACGACTGAATTTGAAGCTACTGCTTACAATGTTTTAAATAAACACATCCGAGCTAACTTAACGCTTTCAATTGACGCATCTGAGCTAACTCATGATAAAAAATGTAACGCCCGGTGCTTCTGTCACGTTTTGGGGAGTCTGGCTTCATCAGCAAAGGCGGATTTAGAGAGGCCCAGGGGACCGGGCACCACCTTTTTGGGAAACAAATTTGGTTGCTTATATAGGGAATCACTGAAGCGTGACTGGAGCGGTCCCCCTCTTAGGCAGTCAGTGGGCCCTCACTTATGAAAATTTCTAGATCCGCCACTGATCAGTTGTCGACTCAATAAGTTGTATATATATGCCTGTTGTTTTACTTCGTATGTTACATTGGACCATACACCGGTTGTCGTAAGATAAAAATAGAAGTTGATTTTTTTCGCAAAATCGTATTGTATTGTGAAAAGTCGATCTGATTATAATAGCTAATGCTTCGATAATTATAGTTCTTGTAAGTTTTTATGTCTTTAATAAGCTATAATGGACTGATGAATAAACATGTTCACGCAGTCAGGGTATTGTGAAATAAGATTTCTGTGTTTCATTATCATATGTTATATATAGTAACTAACGGTTTCTGTATATATGGGTCGAATTGTGTTAACATTACAACAAGTGGTTGCTCTCGTTTCGTTTGGCGGTGAAAAAGCAAATTTTCCCTTTCTATATTTTGAGTTTGATAAACAATTTCGTTGATTTCAGATATTTTATATCCTTGTTTAATTAGGCGTATTTTTAAAAACTTCAATTTCCATTACCTCAATACTTCACCCTTGATAAATCCACTGAAAACACTCTCTGGGTTTGAGCTGTGTCTGAGCAGAAACTGAAATGTGTCAGTTGGTTTGATATAGGTTTTAATGTCTAGTATGCCTTCGGTTAAAAATCTTTCTCCTTTGTATATGACAGTGTCTGGGAATATTGTTTCTTTACGGGAAAATACGTAGGTGTACTTCATGTGCGGTACACAGTTATATAGCTCGTGTATTTCCTCTACATGTCTGGAATATATAATCCAGCCATCATAAATCTGGAAGTCATTATCATTTTGTATCTTTGTCGTAAGTGTTGTAAAATGTTTTCAAGAACAACAAACATTGTAAGTAGATATAGCAAGGTGTGGTATGAGTGCCAATGAGACATCTCTCCATGCAAGTCACAATTTATAAAAGTAAACCATTATAGGTCAAGGTACGGTCTTCAACACGGAGCCTTGGCTCACACCGAACAGCAAGCTATAAAGGGCCCCCAAAAATTACTAATGTAAAACCATTCAAACGGGAAAACTAACGGTCTAATCTACATAAAAAAACGAGAAACGGAAAACACATATGAACCACAGCTAACGCAGATGCTGCTGATCAATCCATATATATTTATATAGGCATGCCAAAGGTTTTACGGTAAAGTTTATTGTTGCAATTAAATTCTGTTGTTCTCTTGAATATACTGTTCTTTGATGGAACTTTGAGTTCTAAAATCGTTTGGATTATGATGTACGGTTGGTTCTTTGTTATAGAGGTGTATGTTTCTCAGTTGATGTCACGGCTATGTGCGATTGCGTCAAGTTTTACAATTGTTCATCCGTCCGCTAGTACGTCCCAAAGTTGGTTTCCGTTCTCTAACTTTAGTTTGCCTCAACCAAATGTTATGAAACTTATACACAATGCTTATTACCACATAATTCAGATCAAGTTCGAAACTGTGTGGCATCACTTTTACTGTTCTTTAGTTATGCCCCTTCAGTAACATAAATATTGCTGAATTTTCGTTTCAGTTATCTAACTTTAGTTTGCCTCAACAAAATGTTATGAAACTTATACACAATGCTTATTACCACATAACACAAATCATTTTGGAATTTTGGTGGGATCATTTGTACTGTTCTAGGGTAATGCTTCTTTATAAATGAAATAGTTAGTTTGCCTCAACAAAATGTTATGAATGTAAGCAAACTCGTCAATGGTTTTCTGGTATAGTTTTTTTTTTAAATTGTTATTGTTTGAAGAATGTGGCGTTGTAGAACATGCGATCATCGCTGAAAACCTGCGAAAAACTTAAAAACTAAAAAGACGAGCAACAACAATAAAATGCATTCATGAGGTCGATATAATGCTTGTACCAAGTCAGGAATATGACAGTTGTTGTCCATTCGTTTGATATGTTTTATCATTTGATTTTGCCATTTGATTAGGTACTTTCCGTTTTAAATTTTCCTCGGAGTTCAGTATTTTTGTAATTTTACTTTTCATTACAGCAAAATGCATTGAGTGTGTAAAGGTAATACGTCAGCTTGCTTGCTTGAACCGTGAAGTCATTATTTAGTTAGGTATACTATCCTCCTTTAAGAGCAGACTAGTCCGACAGAAATCCAATAAATCTGTCTATAGGACTAACCTACTTCGAGGAGGGTAGTATACCTGACCTACGGTTCAGCTAACAAGCAAGCTTACCCATGATATTTCCTTTACCTACACAGTCAATGCATTTTGTTGAAATGGCTCTAAAAGTGGACACATGACCATATGCTTTAATTCTTATAACTAGTGTCCAAGATATTTCATTGCAATGCTATTGTACATGTTACTATTTTAAAATAGTTACTGATCTTGGCAATTCAAGTGTGCTATCTTAAAGTTCAAATGATCAGAAAATACAATGTACAAAAAGGTGTATGTCATAAAACGAAATTAATTTTCCCTAACAATTTCATTTGGCGAAATTGTGATTTCTCTCTCTGAATATCACAAAATGGTTATGGTAACCCGAAAATCGAACGACAAGTGAAAGTGTCTCAGTACTAGAACTGAACCATCTTTTACATTCAAGTTCACGATATGGACACTGTTATGGACACGGTTATGGACAAAGTAATAAAGCAACATTTTGCTATTAACCACCTACACTCTAAAAAGCGTGCTCGGAATTTAAACACTTGTGATATATGTTTAGATCTAAACGTGTTTAGGATTGTGTTTAATTTATAAACACATTCTTCAGTAAGCACTTAATATTTAAACATGACGTGAATGTAAACACGTTTAAAAATGAAAGTGTATAGAAATTAAACTCATTTTTCTAAGCTAAACACGATTATAAACACAATCCTTAACACATTGTACTGAGACACGTTTAGATCTAAAGATGTAAAAAAAAAGTGCACAAAAGATGTGCTTAGAAATGTGTTTAGGATCTAAACATCATTTTTGCAGTGTATCTGAAAAGAATTGCGCATATTGACCAAGCCTCCTGTAACGCATTTTGGTAGTGTTTTCGAAGTATATTCATAAGATTATAGACCTATTTGCATATCAATATGCTTTTCTGTTCTAGAAATAGAAAGACGCAATCAGGAAAAATAAGTCATCATAAATAAAACAAATACACTTATCGTAATTGCTAGACAAATACTTCTTTCTACAAAATATCTTTTTTTTTACAACTAACTAGAAACAAATTATGTCTATGGAACGGAAAATGTAGATGTGTTGTGTCTAAATTCACACCAACGGTCTAAAATACTAGTAATATTAAGTCCGCATGTCTTTCCTTCTAATATATTATGCATATCGCCATCGGCTTCCAATTTCAGTGGAACACTTTCGGTTTTAGTTTTCGTCACACGTACAGGAGTTAAACTTTCGAAATGAGCTTGCATCCTTTCACTCATCTGTACGCTCGGAGTAAATAATGGTTGTTGTTGATTTGGTACGCGACTTTTGTGGTCTGCTCTTACAGTTATAGTCAGGAAGAGACACATCAGAGTCATCATAAAAAATGTAGTTATCGTTCCGAAAAAGCTTAAAGTTGACATTTGTCTCTCTACTCTCAATAATTCAGTTCTATTTGAGCATTTTCGCAGTAATCGTAGTCTTAAGTACCATAGCAGCAACCCAGCAACCGGATTTACAATGGTGAACAGAACTATCAGTTTATGTTTTGACCTAAAACTCATAAAAGATAAACAATCATCACGTGATAATAAATAATGCGTACCAGGAATACTGCTGTAAAACAACTTATTTTCGCGGATACTAAATTTCGCGTTTTTGTCCTTTTTAGTCTTCTTCGCGGCTATTCAATTTCGCGATTTTCTAATTTAATGGATGTAGTTTAAAGAGGAAAGATCCGAGTTTTACACATTCGCCACGATTTATATTCGCATTATTTTTCTACTCGCGAAAATCGCGAAAAATAAATTTCTCGAGAAAATAAGTTGGTTTACAAAACACAAAATACAATTTATTACGTACTTGCTTTTATTCATGTTCTATTTTTAATTAAATGGAAGACAAAATATGTTTCGATATACACTCCTTCATTGGCTGTTTGAGTTAATTGTAGTTGATCGTAGTTTTACTTCGTCAAATGTTTACCCAAATGTTTCACTGGTTATATTTGTTCAAATCGACGTTATTACGACTGACACTAGTCTACACATCTACTGCAATATCGACAATAAAGACGTTATAAAAAACAC
This sequence comes from Mytilus galloprovincialis, assembly GCF_965363235.1. NCBI lineage: Eukaryota > Metazoa > Mollusca > Bivalvia > Mytilida > Mytilidae > Mytilus > Mytilus galloprovincialis. The sequence goes on from NC_134838.1 coordinate 49,021,859, forward strand.
CATTAAATCGAAATGTTAGAGGCAACAGCATCTAAGGGGACGACCATTTGATATTCTGGAAGGGGGGCAGGAGGATTTTGAAAATAAATAACTCAGCCTTGATAATCTCAAAAATGAATGGTTTGTTCTGTGGTAGTTTGAAAATAAATTACCTGACTTGCAATGTACTGAAAATAAATAACTCAGCAGGTCTAATCGAAAGTATGAGATGGCACTAGATTCTTCATAAATTCAACTTTTTTCCCCAAAAAAATCTGGAATCACTTCCCAATTTTTTAATCATAAAAGTATAAATATTATTTAAATATACTTGAAATGTCTGAAAATTGGTTTCATTTAACTTGAGGTATATTGTCTCAGAAAACCTTACCTCACTTTTATTTTAACAGGGCCGTAACTACATTGAGACAAATGCCTCCTGTAGGAAATTTCAAAACCAAACGCTTGTCTCCATATCAAATTGTGTTCACAGCGAGCGCCTTGCAAGAAGCAAGTTCTGTTTTCCCACAGACGTAGACTTGATTTTTTGGGATTAATGTTTCTTATCTATTTGTTTTTTGTTCATTGATTGCCCTTCTGTATTCTGTTAGTGTTGCATTCCTTTTGTAATCTATTAGTTTTGTTATTGACTTAATGAGTTTTAAAACTTGAAAAAACAGCAGCCACAGACTTAACTATGTGAATTCCATTTTTGCTTTATCATGCACATTAGTCTTTTGATGTTGTCCCTAGAAACTTTTAAAAGTCTTACACTGAATTTATACATTTTGCTTTGAGACCAATATTGTCAAAAAATTATTAAAACAAAACATGCATTTTCAGATTAAGAAAGGATCTCGGGAACACCCGGAAAGCATGATTTTGCATCATTTATTCTATAGCTTCTTTGGCCTTCAGTGGCTCCAAAACCCTTCAAAAAAAAATTTTTCCTCGCTCCGCTCGGCGAAATATGTTTGTCATGATACTTTTAAAAGAGGCTAGTTACAACAAAACTATAATACTGTGTATGTATGCAATACATGTATATGCAGTTGGGAATATAAAAGATTCATTTCTGCAGAGGATGATTATTAATTCTGATTAAAATGACTTGGCTATACATGTATTATTTATAATAAACAAATCATTTAAAAATTGCATGTTTTCAAATATCATAAATTTAGTTGTGAAAATGAATAATCAGTCCCTTGCTTTAATGAAAATGAAAAATCTTGCTTCAATAGTGCAGAAAATGAATAATCTGTCCTCTTAGTTTACAAAAATAAATAACCGATCAAAAACAAATCCTCCTGCCCCCCCCCCCCCCAGAATACCAAATGGTCGTCCCCTAAGGTAAATGCATGGCCTACGTAGGCGACCATCGTAGGACTACATAAGACAAAATTTAAAGACTTTACCAGTAAAAGACAAGACTCACAACAGTGTTTGTCAATCGATTTTGTTTCCCTATTTCCAAATTTAGTTAAAAAGTATAACAAAGATATCAGTAACTCCAAGGTAAATTCAAAAAGGGGATATCCATAAACAATGACAAACATTAGATTATATTATGATTATACAGTCTAATAAAATACTTGTACCGAATTGGTCTCTCGTTAATTTTTGTTATATATTAAATTTTTGTTTTTAGAAAGACCTAAAATGAAAAGTCTTAAAGAAAACGGATCATCCCCTCTTTTTCATTGTAGACAGTTTTCCATTATATTACCAGTTAACTTTATTTAACAATTATATACAACCGGTTTTGCATCATATCTGGCTGAATGATTCGGTTGCATGAAAGTTAATAATCATAGGATACAATATGACCAATAAGCTCGTTGGCTGTGTAGCATCCAGCGCGGGACGAATGCGGTTTTTGAAAACTTTGAAAACCCTAATTACCTGTATTTATGCAGAGGTACTCGTGCCATCTCAACCCGGTGCATTCTCTAAAATAAATCAAAAATAAGTATATTAATGATAAACTTGTTGGTTTATACATAATTTCACATTTGAATAAGACGCCTTTTATAGTTTTTTTTATTCACTTTGTGGTATGTTCAATGACAATTCGGTTGAACAATCAACAGCTTTAACAAGATAAAAAAAAAATACTAGCAAGAAGATGCAGATACCAAAGAGACACGAAATATACCAAAGAGACACGAAATATATCAGAGAGAGGCTAAAGATACGAGAGAGACACGAAAGATACCAAAAGGGGACACGAAAGATACCAAAGAGAAACGAAAGATTACAAAAAGGGACACGAACGATACAAAAAAGGGACATGAAAAAGAAATCAAAGGGACAGGAAAGATCCCAAAGAGAGACTAAAGTTACCAGAGGGACACGAACGATACCAAAAAATGGACACGAAAAATACCAAAAAGAGAGGATAAAGACACCAATAGGGACATTCAAACTCACAAGTCATCAATATTTGAACTTAAGGACGCTTAACTATGGCAACAGAATACGCATGCTCGAAAATCCTTTCTGTGATTGGAAAAAATGCTGTCATGCTGGGTGATTTGGTTGTGTTTGAAAAAACGTCTCGTTAATTATATCGTGATGGAAAGCAAGTGAAAAACTATAAATATTTGAATTAGATCTTACAAAGATTTATAGTTTTATTAAAATAATTGTTTCTCCAATAGCTCTTTGCATCCGTGACAGCTATTTATTCGGGACAAAAATATAATTTTTAATGTAAAGTTTGTTGTACGAACGTACATGACTTTTAGAACGCGCCTACGCATGTGAGATTTCCGCGGGGTTTTGGTGAATGTAAACGGAAAGATACGAGGACCGAGAATACTGAACACAAACAGAGAAAACGTTATTTAAATGGCATCTTTGTGCTTCTGAAGGTTATCGAAATGATAGTTTTAAACATATACTGAAATTTGAATACGTCGGATATCTTTTTTAAAGATAGTTCTTGTTTTTAGTTTATTTATAATGTTATAAAACGTGGAAATCTAAGTGATGTAATGATAGGGTATTGAAGGTATAAGTTCATTTTTTTTCTGGTGGTTTTTGGGTGAATACGATTTTAATTTGTGCTGAAAACATTTTCAATGAAATCATGAGGGTCGAGAGATATCACAAGATAGCGCCTAGTTGCCAATTCTCTTGAAAAACAGTGTATACGTCTCTGGATGATACCAGGGTTTACTTTCTACTCCAATTCATGGCCAAGGGTACCATTTTTTTTTTAATTTAAAAAAAATCTATAATTTAATAGTGTTGTAATGCTTAATAAAGGTACCATAAATATCAAACCAAATAAACCAAATAAACTGATATGGTTTTTTGTTTTTATCTTAATGATAAATCCCAAGATGATTATCGTAAATATGATGCTAAATTGAGATATATTTTTCAAAACATGAAATAACCGATATTAAAACAAAGAAATGCATGTCTAACACCTAACACCTATCTTCTAAATTCTTCATTTTAAAATCAGGAGGATGTGGCCAATTAGACAGTTACCAAACAATCAAACCAAACAGAGTCAAACTGAGGAATATTTAAGCAGCTACTGGTTTAAGTAAAAAGGTCACTGGTCAGCCTTCAAAAGTGAGTAAAATAAATATCGTTTATTCAGATAAAAGGCACCGACATGACAAAATAAAATACAATTCAAACAAACAAAAACAACAATGACCTGAGCTATAAAAAAAACAAATATATTAGGGCTCTTCACGGTTAGTTCGGCCATATTGGATAGGGGGCCGAATTTTTGGAAAGAGGTGGAAATGGTATGAAAGTATTGGAAATCGTATGCATGTTTCTAAGCAACTGTTCTGTTTTAATGATGTTTTCCCGTATTTTTCACACCATCTTTACCTCCATCATGAAAATCTGACACCTATCCAATATGGCCGAATTAACCGTGAAAAGCCCTATTGACAACAACCAACCACAATTTGTTGATTCAAAATTGTATAAACTTTTTTTTAGATGTACCGATGATGTACAACGATAAAAGAGAGGCAAAAGATACCAAAATGGACATTCAAATTGATAAGTCTAGAATTAACTAACAACGCCATGGCACGAAATGGAACATATACATTGATAAGTCAAGAATAAACTGACAACGCCATGACACGAAATGGAACATCTACATTGGCAAGATTAGAATAAACTGACAACGCCATGGCACGAAATGGAACATATACATTGATAAGTCTAGAATTAACTAACAACGCCATGGCACGAAATGGAACATTTACATTGACAAGTCAAGAATTAACTGACAACGCCATGGCACGAAATGGAACGTATACATTGACAAGTCAAGAATTAACTTACAACTCCATGGCACGAAATGGAACATATACATTGACAAGTCTAGAATTAACTAACAACGCCATGGCACGAAATGAAACATATACATTGACAAGTCAAGAATAAACTGACAACGCCATGGCACGAAATGGAACATATACATTGACAAGTCAAGAATAAACTGACAACGCCATGGCACGAAATGGAACATATACATTGACAAGTCAAGAATAAACTGACAACGCCATGGCACGAAATGGAACATATACATTGACAAGTCTAGAATTAACTAACAACGCCATGGCACGAAATGGAACATATACATTGACAAGTCTAGAATTAACTTATAACGCCATGGCACGAAATGGAACATATATATTGACAAGTCAAGAATAAACTGACAACACCATGGCACGAAATGGAACATATTCATTGACAAATCAAGAATAAACTGACAACGCCATGGCACGAAATGGAACATATACATTGAAAAGTCAAGAATAAACTGACAACGCCATGGCACGAAATGGAACATATACATTGACAAGTCAAGAATAAGCTGACAACGCCATGACACGAAATAGAACATATACAATGAAAAGTCAAGAATAAACTGACAACGCCATGGCAAAAAAGAAACAGCCTAAAAGAAAACCCACAGTATACAAAACACAATAAATAAAAATAAAGACTGAGCAACACGAACTCCACTAAATGTTAAGCCCCAGGAGTGATCTCAGGTGCCTACGAAATGTAAGCAGATCCTGTTCCACATGTGCCACATATGACACCCATCGTGTTCCTCGTGTAAATACAAACACTGCAATAATATGAAGAAACACAAACTAGCATCTTCGCTAGCCAAGGGTTACGAGCAACTTCATTCCTCTCCACAGTGGATCGTTACCCTTGGCTAGCGAAGATGACAAACTAGATGACATGTTGGGTGACTTCTAATGGGATTTACAGTGATTATTTTGGTTCAAGATAAAAAAAAAAAAAAAAAAAAAAACTGATTCTAAAAAAACGAAAACAACACTTTGTAAATTTTATGCGTCTAAAGCGCTTCTCTGGATTAATCTTCATCAGGAAACGCTCAAAGCGTTACTATACACTGTATAAAGCTTAATGAAAATCGACTATAGAATTCGGATAAAAATAAAAACAATTCATAAGAACATACTTTATGTTGAAGTTCTTTTTAAAAATGAATAAATTTGCCGCTCTTTTATTCACATAGGAAAGCATTTAACAAGTAATATTATTATTAATAAGTAATTAAAATAAATTATTTTTGTCAGAATTTCAAACCTTAAGACGCGTTATTATGCATCTTAAATCTAATAATCACTCGGGACTATAATGAAAAAAAATCAAATAAGAGAAAAGGAAAAGAGAAAAGAAAACTCTATAATAAGGAAATGCCTGTACCAAGTCAGGAATATGACAGTTGTTACCATTCGTTTGATGTGTTTGAGCTTTTGATTTGTCCATTTGATTAGGGACTTTCCGTTTTGAATTTCCGTCGGAGTTAGTATTTTTGTGATTTTACTCTTTATGTCCAACATTGAACACTTCAATACCACCTTATCATAAAATTAAAAAATACACTGCAAGACGTGGCAGCTAATAGTCCTGGGAGTTTGGGTGCACTACGTTTGCGCGCATGTTGGGATTAAAATGTTTTACGTTTGCGCGCAGCTGTTGATTACATTTGCGCGCATTCATTTTACAGGTAATCTCAGGTAAAAATATAAATAAAAATCATGTTAAATTATAAATGACTATACTTTTTTTGTATTTTCAAAACGGATATGATTATCAATTATTAATTATTAATTTTGAAAATAGTTTGTAAGTTCAAGTTATGTATTATTCATATTGAATTCTAAAATCAGGCCTCCGTGTTGAAGGCCGTACATTGACCTATAATGGTTTACTTTTTTAAATTGTTATTTGGATGGAGAGTTGTCTCATTGGCACTCACACCACATCTTCCTATATCTATAAACTCCGTTATAAATGGGTTATGTCACAGATTTTCTTAAATTTTGCATAAACCTTTTATTTGTTGGAATATATATCTGAAAAACGAAAAAAACATGCGGCTTTATCTCTTTTTTTCCCTGACTTTGGAGACTTAGACTAACGGAAAGGGTACTGATACTTGTAAATAATGAACAAATTAATAAATGAATAAGTATTATTACCTGTATTTTACCTGAGTTTACATGTTAAAAGAATACGCGCAAATGTAATCAAAAGCTGCGCGCAAACGTAATGATTTTTGCGCGCAAATGTAATGGTAATGCACGCAAACGTAATGCACCGGGGAGTTTTTACGTAAGATTTCGCCTAGGAATTTAAAGCTAAAATTGGCGATAAAAGTCTACCGGATTGAATTATAACTTATGAAACCATGAAACATATTAAGAGTGAACATTTATTCAAAACATTCGAAGATTTGAAATCCTAAAATTGATAGAATATAAGACAAAAATTAAATGGTCAACATTTTTAATATCTATATAAGCGGGAATTATTTGAAATATTCCTGGATCATAACAAATTATTTAATGTTTGCTAGTTTTGCAAATACGCTGTTTGTTTTTTTATTTTTTCTTAATTTTCATTTTCAAATATTTTCCAAACTAACTCGGTACACATAGACCCAAAACATGAACTATTAAGGATTGCTTTAGCGCTGAGATCTTACCTTGTACGTATGAAATGTGTATACAAAACCAAAATAATCAATTATTTCACTCTGTCCATTAATTTATCGTTGAATTTTGGAATTTCCGTGAAAATGCATTGCTGGTATGGTACAGTTGTACTTTCGGACTGAACAAGTTTTGCACGTGTTAGTGCAATTATGATATTTAAAACTATAACAAAATTGTCAAAACAAAGCTTGTTATATGACAGATTCATTGACAGAACAATTGTCAAACGATGGCATCAAACTCTATTGAACCTTGACCTTGTATTTTTAGTGTTATATATCATCGGTGTGTGAACGACCTTCAATGAACAAAGGCTTCAACTTGGTGGGAGGAAGATCATGTTTTTGTTTACTAGGTACAGGTTTTATATGATAATTGAATACATTATTTCGGAGGAACATGACATTGAACCAAAAAAAAAAAACAACCAAACAACCAAACAAACAAACAAAAGAAAGAAAGAAAGAAGAAAAAATATTACATTATCTTGTTGTCAAGCAAACGTTTCAAACATTTCACTTAAATTCTTATTCGATTAATTTTTAATATATATAACTGTTAAATTCATCAACCATATTATTGAATTTCCACATTGCTAGTTCAAAAAAATAATTCCGTTCTTTCATTTAACTATTTTTTAAATAAACTTGATTAGAATGTCTAAATTTGCAAAGATTGGAGGGCGATACTGAAAAATTATAACATATTATAGGGTTATTGCATGAATATTGGGGAATATTGTCCCGAGTAGAATTTTATATTGCACGAGCTTGCGAGTGCAATATATGTTCTACGAGGGACAATATTCACCAATATTCATGCAATAACCCTTTTATTGTATATCAATATAATATTTGAAAGTAAAAATTGGTTTAACCTAAGATTTTATCGTTGATGACGTCATGAATTTTGAAGATTTATTGCGAATTTATTGCACGCTAACTTTTGGTTACTTTCTGTGGGGAATATTATATTGCTATGCAATAATATAATATCCTGTTTTCAAAGGTGGAATCGTTGAACATTTTCAGGAATTGCTGTTTCAGTAGCAGGATAAATGCTTTAAAACTTATATTTTTTCCTTCCTTTTATTATTACTTTTTTAAAAATTATACTGGTATGTCTCAGTTTAGGACAATCTTTTAAAAACAACTGATTTAAAGTTTGGTAATACAATGTTTCTCTTTTAAAAAATTATGTAAAGACACCCCGAGTATAAGGCGTCATCCTCTGCATGGTCGATTGCGCGGGCACCACAAGTGCGTAAACAAGACACGATAACAAAGACACCGTACTGAAGTAAACAATGCAGGAAATGTAATTGTTATAAACTTCTCGTTGTCATAGTTGGCATATTAAGACAAATTTTAAACATTTTTCGTATTTTATCTATTTTTTATATTTTAAAAGTTCCTGGATGAATATCTGTAGATATTAACCAAATAGATAGGATGTCGCTAGTGTCAAAACAGAACCGGTCAAACGAACGGTTCGGTCTTTTTTGTTCAAAAGAAACTGCATATGGTATAAAAATTTGGTAATATACACACAAAAAGATAAAGATTAGAGTCAATTACCAATCCGCTAATGTCTAATGCCTAATCACCTGAGATAACTCATCAAAGTGTTTTGGAGGCGTATCACGACGGGTATTACACGTAAAGCAGGATTTACAGACCCTTTCCCTCGATATGCCCCTGCTTAAGGTTAAGTTCGTTTAGCTAGCTAGATGTCTTTAGTTCTGTTGTGTTTTGTAGAAAGTTCTTGTCTTTGGTCTTTTCACCTTTTTTGACAAGTTTCGACTTATGAGTTTTGTTATCTAGTTCCATTCTTTTACAATCAATCAAGCAACAATTCAGTAATGTTTCATACCAGTTCTTTCTGAACAAGTTTTTGGTTTTTCGTCGTTTCTGATGTCCGTCCGTCTATTCTATTACTTCAATCCCCTATTTATCTTTGGATGTAAGTCCTTGATAAATAGTAGACACCATTTGTAGATCATGATGCGTATTACCATTAAATCTTACCGCAAATCTAACGCAAGTAAACAAGAAAAAATGAACTGGGTAGACTATAGCTTAATACAACCAAGGTTCATAAGAGTCAACATTAGACAGTTCATCATGTTCAAGAATGGATGCATCATATTTCGTTGATTATTCTTGCGTGGTTCACACATTACAAATGTGTTCTTGTAATAGCAGTTAGATACCGACTATTTTTCTTGTGTTTGGGTGTTGATTGTCATTAAGGATATATTTTAGTTTTACTTAAAATAAAAACAAAATATTGTTTTTCAATAGCATACAGAATCAAAAATTTGTTTTGTAATCATTTCCCCTCTAATTTTCAAAGAAAACAAACTCTTATTGTTACTTCCTTTCTGAATAAAATGCTTTCAATAAAATTAGAAATAAATCCTTAACAAATGATTAATAGCCAGTTCCTTATCGATGTTTTTGCCCATTCACATTGAAACTTTTTTCAAAGTGAAAGAATCAATTCTTTTTGTTTCCGATGCGTTCTCAATTTGTTCATTCAGTGTATATCTAGTAACTTCTTCTTCTGTTGTAGATTTTCTTTTAAATTATTTTTGTCTTTTTTTTATTAAGAATTGGAGCCGGAATTAAGCAACCTCCTATCAACCAGTTAATTATTTGATAAACTGTAAACTATGATAGAGTTTAAATTCCAATTTTTTTCCAGATTGCATATTTACTAGTGAAATATCGGCTATTAAAGCTACCGAAATCCTTTACAAATAAGGTTTTGATGGGTTAACATCAACAATTAAATCAAATGACACTATATAAAATAGCAAAATGTCAGAGGTTAAAATACCATACTGAGAATTAAACATATTTATGTAAATATGTTTGTGTACTTTGCATCATACAGAACTTTGGTTTTTGTATAAATATATCTGAAAATATCTTTTCTAAAAATGCGTCAATCTCCTATGGTTTATTTGCTGTTAATAACAATATTTTGGCCTTTGTTAGTCTTGTATGTTTGAATAATTGTAGTTCATTTATATGTTTCGGAGTTTAGTGTGACGTCCATGTTCACTGAACTAGTACACATCTTTGTTTAGGGCCCAGTTGAAGCCCGCCTCCTGGTGAATAATGTTTGTTCTTTGTGCTAAAGAACCATTGGTGGCCTTGAGCTATTTTCTTCTCTTTTTGGTCGGGATGTTGTCTCTCTGACATTTTTCCCCAATTTTAGTTTATCCTTACTAGCGTTTTATGTAATTTTCTATCAACACATTTGATTTCGTGCACATATATATAAAAAACACATGATCTGCGTATGCCGACATCGAAGTCATACATTGAATTTGCAACAACACAAAGGAATCGTGTGTTGTAATCAGAAAAAAAAAAGAAATATCGTTTGAAAAAAGAATCAAATCTTCGTTGATTATTCTTGCGTGGTTCACACACTACAAATGTGTTATTCTAATATCAGTTAGATACCGACTATTCATCATCATAACAACTAGAATCGTGTGAATCGGATTTCTGTGTTTATTTTCAAAATTGCGTTGTCAAGTACATGAATTACGAATGTTGAACTAGATGTTTCAAAATTTAGAGTCAAATATTTAGGGTTAGGCCATTTAAGTGATACTTTGTTGTTTGAAAGTTTTGGTTGGTTTTTGGTGAAATTTTCTTTTCAATAATACGTTGTGGTTGCTCGTTGTATAGATATGTTGTTGGTTTACCTCATCCCTTATTTCGGCATTTGAAACGGAAATAAACTTTAATCCGAATCGGCTGACTAAAAATTAATTTGGAACCATTTCTAAGCACAGAAATTATTAGAAAAAGATTTTTTTTCGAAAATATTGAAGCATATAAAATAGAATGAAAACATTCATATATATGCTGAATTCTTTTGCAAATAAATTTTTTAGAGTGTTTTCAGGGATTTATGCATTTATATTCAAAACGAAATTATTTTTACGTCTGCTGATCGATAGGTGTTTTACGCCACATTCAACACTTTTGCTATTTCGTTGCGGTCAGTCTTTATTTGTGGAGGATCCGGAGTGCCCGGAAAAAACACTTACCTTCGGCAGAATAAATGACAATTGAAGTCGATTAAGATTAAGCGACCTATGCACCTGCCAAGAGCAGGAATAATGTCTGTTGAAAAAATAGTCATACATAAAATTGAAAATAGAAAGGAGAAGATGTCGAAGAGACAACAACCCGACCAAAGAGCAGCCACCGTCAATTTAAACAGAATGACGCAGTCTCGTTCAAAGGTTGTTGGTACAACCAGGACTAGTTGATACTAACATTTTTGTTAAATTAGACACTCATTTTGATAAAACGTTACAACCCTGCAATAGAAGAACATATTCCAATTCCAAATCTCGGAGCCATTCAGGAGATGTTCGAAATGAAATTGAATGGACTAGCTTAGGATTTATCTCTTAGCGAGCTTTTTAATTTGACGAATTATCCCGTGTTAACACGAAAAAGACCAGTTTATCAACATTAGTAACATTTCAGTAGTAATTACCGCGCAATGATTTTTATTTTTCGACAACCCCCCTCCCCCCCCCAAAAAAAAAAATCATAAAAAAATCAATCAATTGGTCGTCGCCTCAGTAAAGTGGGAATGTATATTTATTGTTGTAACCGTATTTCCTCCTTATACAGAGAAATGAATGTTAAGGTACTGAAATGAGAGGCTGAGATACATCTATAGTATGTCTACGTCACAGTTTTCCGTATCAAATTAAATGGAAATATACATATTTACATTAGAACGCATGTAATTAGAAACATTAATTGTTCATAATAATTAAATGAAAATTTGTTCACTTAAAAGAAATTTATAAAATATCAAATGAAAATTTAGTTGGAATTATTAAAATTAATCCTTACCTGTTGGTCTCACGCAAGACGTTATTCAAACCAGGTGTTTGAATTAATAAGCCTTTGTTAAATAAATATTGATTGTGCTGCTAAAAATCCAGAAATATCAGAAAAATGTTAAATTTATAGCTTTAACAATGAAAATTGTCTTTGTTGAATATAGTTTACATCATCTAGTTTCTGTGTTCAGCCTTTCCTATTTTATATATACTAAAAGATGCTTTTAGTTTACACAAAAGTTTTAATGCAACTCAAAGAACAAAAGAACAGAGGGAATTTTGTTTCATGCCAAAGTTGAAATCTCTTTCAACAGTTCTATTAAATGTCAATGATACAGTTGTTATGTACACACAATTGATATAATTTGTACACGAACTGTCACTCTATATGTCTAACTATATTTCGAATGTAATGCTACTAGATTTAAATTTTCCATTTTTTGATACCAGTTCATATTTCGAAGCTTAAGTTTACAGTGTTTTCTGATGTTTGCACGTGCGTATTTCCTGTCTTCGTATTGGCCATCGTCATTTTGGGACTATACTTATCACACTGTTTTTTTACGTTATTTCGTTTGTCATTCTAACCGGTATATGAATGAATTTTAAGTTTACTTCATTTTAAAATGGATTGGACTGAATCGACATAGTTGCTTTCGCCATCTTAGTTTTGGTAAACTTTGCTTATGTTATGGTATACACATTTAGTTGTATAGAACACTGTCCAGATTTAGTATATAGTTAAAGAACACCTTAGGGTATTACCATTGCTAAAACAAAATTCAATATATATATATATATAAGTTAATCAAGCAATTTACTAAATGCGACTTAAAAAATTCATTTAAATGGTTTCCAAGTCAGGGGCCTCTGGCCTTTGTTAGTCTAGTATCATTTTTTAATTTTGGTTTCTTGTGCATAATTCGGAGTTTAGTATGACGTCCATTAACACTGAACTAGTATACATATTTGTGTAAGGGCCAGCTGAAGGACACCTCCAAAAAAGCCTCAAAAGCTATATTTTGTATTAGAAAACTGTTATTTTCTGAAGATATCAATGTATGACCTCACATAAAGCTGTTTGATGCTTGTGTTAAACCTATACTTCTTTATTGTAGTGAAGTTTGGTCTCTTTATATGATAAAAGATATTACAAATCTAGAGTCAAAATATTGGTCATTGGCTACCATTAAAGTTCAGATTAAATTTGCAAAAACTTTAATTGGAGTAAATAAAACAGCTGTCAATTTAGCAGTACTAACTGTACTTGGTATGTATCTAGTTTTTATAGAAGCTTTAAAACTGTCAATTGGCTTCTGGTTGCATGTAATAAAATCTGATAACAATTGTTACTTAAAGATGTATATAGTTCAAACCTGCAATTAACCAATGGATTTTCTAAAAAGATTGAACAGTTACTTGCTACATTAAATTTTTCACATGTTTGGAAAAATCATGATACTATTTCAAAAAGGCGTTTATTATGTGCACTTCATGCGAAACTTAATGATAGATATCTTAATTATTGGAGAGAAATATATTTTGTGATCATAAATTAGTACACGGTAATAAGCTGAGAACATATAGACAGCTTAAAGAAAATAATAATTTGGTTCAACCTATTTATTGTTAAATATTGAGAGAAAAGTAATAGGACATTTTGCCAAAATTCGCATTAGTAATAGTGTTCTTAGAATTGAACAAGGGCGTCACACTAAAACTACTATAGAAGAAAGAATTTGTCCTTTGTGTCTCTTAGAAGTAGAAGATGAATTTCATTTCACTTTAAAATATACAAAACTAAATATAATTAGGGAACAATTGTTTTCCGAAATTAGTGAAATAGTTCCCTCTTTTTTAAATATGACTAATGAAGCAAGATTTAAATTTTTGTAGATGTGTGGTGAGACTGATATGATTAGAATTATTATTAAATTCATAAGCGACATGTACAATTCTAGAAATTCTTTATTGAGCACTAAATAACTTTGTGGTACCACCTTCTCATATAAATATATATATATTTATATTTATCTTACCGAATAATTCAGTCGTTATAGGGAAAACGGTAGTATTTAATTTTCCCAGCATTAGGTTGGCCTTTTGTGTACCCAAGACAGGGCGTAGGAAGTCAAATTAAGAGCGCTGTGATTGGATGTAAGGGTACAATATATTTTTTATTTATCTACAGTGGCGGATCCAGGGGGGGGGTTCCGGGGGTTGGAACCCCCCTTTTTTTGGCCGATCAATGCATTTGAATGGGAGCATATAGTTGGAACCCCCCCTTTACTCTGGGTTGGGAACCCCCCCTTTTTAAAATGGCTGGATCCGCGCCTGATCTATGAATAACTGTAGTGTGTATATTTACAATATACATTTTGAAACCTCTTGAAATATTTTCTAGAGAATTATTCGAAAAGACTTGCAAAATTTCATAAATTTGGTGCAAAATGACGGTGGGCATGGATAACATAAACAAGCTCCGTTGGAAGTTGGTCGTACTACCAAGGAATTGTATATTTAAATATACAATTCCTTGATGCTACTATTTGGCTTTAATTTTTAAAACACAATAATAAAGTACTAACACAACATATAACTGTTTTATCCAGGTTTTTATCTTAAAAAGTGGTAAATTTAGAAAATGTTAATATTGTCGCCTGTGGCAGAATAAATAGTACCGTTTTCCCTATATTCCGTTTACTACATTAACATCGCAAGTAGGAGAGATCGATTACGGGGAGGGACTGAATTATTCGGATTATCTTACCTCCAATAGATTTAGTGGGGATATAATTGGTTAATGGACTACACGTGGTGACTATGTATATTTGATATTGGGTGTCACATGGTTAGTTACCACATAAGGTTAGCAACCATATGGGGTTAGTAAGGAGTTACTTCCCTTTCAAAACAAAAAAGATGCCACAACGCTTTATAAAAACAACACAGTGTTAAGGAAAAATCTGAAAGGAATCGGAAATAATCCTGGATTTCATTTCCGACTATTCAAGACAACACTTAGTTTAAACAATATTTTATTTTCAAAAGTGCACACGAAGTACAATTATACAAAAAAAAGGATTCGGAAAGAAGAACTTATATGAAACCGTCTCAGGGGCGGATCAAACCATTTTGAAAAGGAGGGATCCCAACCCATGATAAAAGGAGGGGGTCCAACCTCCGGACCCCCTTTGGATCTGCCACTGCGTCTCCCTTATGGCAACACTTGATTTAAATCGTGCCGTGAACACCATACTACATTGATGAAATTTTATGTAGTTGCTTGTCGTCATACCAAGCATTTTGAATTTAGTCCTAGATTGGTGATGTCGAAAAATAAATAATTGCATAAAAACCAAGATGTTTGGGTTATCGAGTATGCAACGAAACTGATATAAATAATAGATCGGGCAATAACCTATGTTTGAATCTTAAAAATATTGAATTTCAGATTACTTCAAATGATGTGCCTGTATCACGTCATCTGTATGTATACATTTTAATATCTGATACATCTGCAATTAATTGCAATCTACCTTTAAAGAAGATTTTTGAAATTTGAATCAATGGTATGGAATTAACTTCTAAATGTTATTCCGGTATAGCAAACATTCACAAGAACTAATTACTAAACAAAAAGAATTGAAAATCTTGTGACATTTCAAAATCCTTATTAAATGTGTATTAAGATGTTGAATCGCCTCATTATATTTTTTTGCTTTAATAGAGTGTTAAAATTTGGTCTGTGTATATTAATACAATGTATAGTAAAATAATGTAGTTAAATGTTATGTAACGATAGATACCTGATTTTACACCGCCATGTTTGTTTCTAAAGACCTGTTTATTGTTGTCCTCTGCTATATATATCAGTATGTATGGAAACATTTGAAACATGAAACATTTGAAACATTTTATTTCACTAAAGGCCTCACATGAGGCATGATAGTACAACAATATAACAAATAAGATATAATGCATGAACAAACATATTTACAAATGCATGAATAAATGGGAAGGTAAATAGCATTTGTAAATTGACATTACAATTTTACAAAACTTGGCTAAGCCAACAAGAACAAATTTATCTTTGCTGTTCATTAAATTAGAGAAACTCATAGTATTTTTAACTTTACAAATATCTGCAGGCAAAATTTTCAGCCTTTCAGGATTAAAGAAAGTTCAATTATATATATAATGAAATTCATCTCCTAGCACATTGCTGTTACATAAATCACTTATTCTTTCTGATCTATCAATGCTATAAAATCTACCACATTCAATAGGTAACCTATGACTACTGCACCTAATGACCTATATTTACACAAATTAGTTCTTAGATCAAAAGGCAATGTAGTTAAATAATCTTCATTCTATAATTTAAACATTTTGAGGTACTAAATATCTGAGCCTTCCATTCATTTACAAACAAATTGTGGTAATACTGTTTCACATTGTTAGACAACTGACAATTTGTATCTATATATTGATTATTCCAGGCATTAATAAAACCACATTCAGATATAATATCTGTTACACAATTCAACCACTTAGAGTGGTAAACATTACCAGAATCAAGTTTATATAGCATTTCATACAATGTACGAGAAATTTTCTATTTTTTGCTAGTAACAATACGTTTCCAAAAACCAACCATTCTTGCTTTAATATTAACAGACATTGGTACTCTACCTAGTTCACCATATACAATGCAATTAGGTGTACATTTTTTAACTTTCATTATATATTTACAAAATTCTATGTGCAATGATTCAATAACATCATTTTTCTCATACCCCCAAACTTCTGCAACGTACATTAATATAGGGCCAACCATAGCATCAAAAAGTTGTAACAATACATCTATAGGTAAATACAATTTTCTTTCCTTACGTAATACATAAAACATTGCTTTTCTGGCTTGTTAAACCAGTCTAGATTTATTAACATGAAAAGTACCTTTTCTACAAAATACAATACCTAAATATTGAAATTCATTAATAACAGATAAACGGTCATTATTATATATAAAATGAACATTATCAGCCTGTCGACTTTGAGAAAATATAATAACATTGTTTTTTTTTCAGTATTAACTTTGAGATTCCATGTTACACAATATAAATACATTGCATTTAAGGTTTATGTACCCTTCTGTAGCCATTTTTGTACGAACTTTTCAAACTTCAATTGTATCAAAACTACAGATATTATGAATAATAGAGATAGGCCATTTTGTACATATTCCAAGGGGAAACTTGATGCAAAGCATTATTTTTCACTGTTCCATTACATTTAATAGAAAAAGAGGACTTTGTGGCAAATAAATCAAGATTTTTATAGAAAATCCACCGCCTTTATCCTTGTACTCTCATATTTGGCAATTTGATGACTGATAGATATAGGATTATTGCATGCCGTGCTAGCATTGATTTCCTTAAAACAAGTTTATAAATGTAGTTATTGGTTAAGACAAGTATAAATATGGCCAAAATCAAGTACACCTTTTAGGGTGCGCTCGACTTTAGTGACTCAGCACGAGGTGTTTTGGAATTTACAGGTTACTTAGAACTTTTTGTAAAAAATAAACACTAGCACATCATAGAAAATCAAGTGAGTAATTTATGTTTCAAATTTTATAACAAAAAACTCTGTATTAAAGGCTGTGGATTTTCTATAAAAATCTTGATTTATTTGCCACAAAGTCCTCTTTTTCTATCAAATGCAATGAAACAGTAAAAAATAATGCTTTGCATCAAGTTTCCCCTTGGAACATGTACTAAATGGCCTATCTCTATTATTTATTATATCTTTAGTTTTGATACAATTGAGGTTTGAAAAATTTGTACAAAAATGGCTACAGAAGGGTACATAAACCTTAATGATGATTGTAACTCAACTGCAGATTCTGCAAAAATGACTGTGTCATCCGCATATAACAACAGATACAATTTAAAATACACTTCAATATCATCATTGACAAACAGTAAATGAGACATATTACAAACATCATTCAGACAACTATAAGCATGTGACATAAACTCAGTCAAATCATTCAGAAAAATAGAAAATAATAGGGGCGACAGGTTTTCACCCTGCTTCACACCAATATAAGTTGCAAAAAAATCTGAACAATTAGATCCATCTCTTAAACAAGATTTTGCATTTTTATACAAGTTTTGTAATACAATCAGCAATTTACCATCTATACCATTGCGTAACAATTTTTGCCATAATACTATTCTGTTAACAGAGTCAAAAGCCTTACGAAAATCAACAAAAGCACAATACAATTTTTTTCTTCTAAATAAATACAAATCAATGAGACATTTCAAATTAAAGATATGATCAACAGTGCCATACCCCTTTCTGAAGCCTGCATGTTCTTCACATAATAATCCTAAACTTTACAAATAATTGAACAATCTATTATTCAAAATACATGTAAACAATTTTCCATAACAACTCAATCTTGTAATACCTCTATAGTTGTCAACATTTGCAGGATCACCTTTCTTTTTAAAAATAGGGCAGATAAAACCCTTTGACCATGAGTCCGATATAATACCATTTCCAAATACAATATTAAATATTTTCAAAAATACAGGCATAAGTTTACAAGCTGCATGTTTCCAAAATTCATTAAGTATCATGTCATCACTACATGCTTTGTTATTTTTCAAAGACTTATTAATGGTCGGATTATGTTTCTGTGTGTAAGAGAGAGTTGTCCCCCTTTTACAAGTATTTTGTATTTATGTTTGTGACGTCATCTTTGTCTGATAAAAATGTAGAAATTGAAGCTGATGTGTTTTTATGTGTCCGTATGTAATCGCCTCCATCCATGCTACCAGAGCTATTCCCCTAGTCTGTAACATGGTGGAGACCCTAAACGATCGGTGGATAAAGAAGTAAACATTTTTTTGAGTTTTACTTTCTTTGGATTTTGGACATTATTACTTGTGAAGTTAACCGACCGTTCCTGATGGATTCTGATATATATGCCGCCATGATGCTGAACACTTTTCATTATTCTTAAAAATTTATAGCTGAACTTTTATTATAGTGCCAAAATTAAAATGTTTTTTCTGGGCCATAACTAGCCTCTTCAAACATTGAGGCAAAATATATCGCCGAGCGGAGCGAGGCGACAAAATTTTGGCGATGTGACTGGGGGCCGTTCAAGGTCCCCAGAAGCTCTGAGAAAAATAACGCAAAATCGTGCATTCTGAGGGTTTCCCGGAATCTTTCTGACATTGAAACGTAATTAATTTTTGCTTTTTTCGACAATATTCTGGTCTGAAAACAAAAACATAGATTCATTGTAATTTAAGATGTTAAGGTTTTATGGACAACATTAAAAGACCGATATGCAGGACAAAGCAAAATTCGTAATTCTCATAATCATTAATACCGGATCTGTCTGTCTGGTTTAGTCTTGTATTTTGCTTACACTTTGGTGATATTTTTATGACTAGATTGAAATATAGTGACAGAGCAGTATTATGCTTTAAATACTAGTACTGCTTAAGTCGACACTAGGGACCATCTTGACCCTGGTTTACGGTATTAATGATTTTTTTATTGTTGAAGACCCTCCAGCAACTCTGACCAAATGATTGATCATTAGTATTTTTTTATGCAATGACTTTGTGTGCGATTAGGTTTCGTGCACATTTACTCCATATTCCTTTATTTTCTGTAAAAGGGTCTGCACATGACTTAATGCAAGTTTAACCCATCAATGGAAATGGTCATATGGCAATACATTATTGTTTTTTTTCAAATTATTTGATAACGGAAAATTGGTGACCTTACTTTAAACCATGTCAGCTATCTAGTTTTATCAACCAAAAGAAGCCAGTTGTGAATTCTTTGATATCAAATTCATTTTTTTATGCAGAAACGACCATTTTTTTCTGTGTCTTGTATATTCTTAAAATATTTTCTAGCACAATATCTGGAAATCGGTGGGCATGCAACATTGCAAAACCACACGTTTACAAATGAAAATCAACACTCAGACTATTGTCATAAAGTAGGACAATAAATGAGCAAAAGACAAACCCGGGACACAGAAGTTCAAACAATAGACCATCAACTCTGAAAACTAAAAGTAAAAAAGAAACATGGATCACGAAAAACATGCAGGGCCGACACCAGAGAGTGAAGAGAACTTGCTTCTTGTTACGTAGACACTTTCCGTGAAAACAATTTGATATTAAGACAATCTTTTGTTTCACTTTTTTTTTTAAAATTTCTAGCACGAGGCATTTGCCTCATTTGCCTCAATGTAGTTACGGCCCTGATTTTTGAACTGAAGAAAAAGACCATGTCTCGTCTCGTCTCGTGTACTGTCGTTGTGATTTGTGTGATTGTCTACATATAGCTCCGTTTTAAACCAGAAAGCACGTGATATTTATCTCTTTGCATCATACATTATTTAATTTCCGTAAAATTTGGATCCTGTTTGTATATATAGAGTTAGAGGAGGGGATAAGGTCTCTGCGCAATGCTAGGCGGTGTTGTAGAAGTTAGAAATAAAAAGTACAGGTTCCAGCCCCGGCGCCGGGGAGGAAGTTATGAATCAAATCTACTCTAACATCGTTAGGTTGATTTTCTAGGCACTTTATATATATATTTTTATCCGTTGAACTCCACGTGTGATGTGTATTGCGTAATGTTGACTGTATTGCTGTTGTGTTTCATTCCGCCGCAACCTATATTGACTGTTATAAAACTTAATTAAATTATGTTATCGTGGAATAGCGCCATGGTTTTGCAGATTTCCAAGAAGACCTATTTTTAAGAAAAGATGATAAATTTATTGTGTACGAGAATATTTTATTTTTAACTATGTTGATTTTATGAATCCAGATAATTTTCATGTTTATTTTGATCTACGTTATTTGTTTACTTTGAAATTAAGCTAATGTGAATGTGTTTGTCATTTAGCGGTGTGATATTTATCATAAATAAAACCTGATTAAATTTAAGAGTTTAAGGTCTCTGATGATACTATCAAATGTTTATTCAGCTATTTATAATGATCTCAGTTTGTCTTGTGGGAAATGCCATTAATATGTGTGTATCACTGTAAGTGTTTGTGTGAAAGTAATGCGTGCATAAGGTCATCCGAGGGAGGAGTCCGAGATGCAGACTTTCGGTTTTGCAGCGTTGATACGTTTGTTTTAAAATGGTTACTAGAGTGTAGAGAGATTAACTTTATTCATGTGGACTTTCAATTTTGTCTTGATTATACATTGTATATTTTTTAACACATAAACATATTGACCATTGTAAAAATTTAGTAAATTTTTGTTTTTGTGGGCTGGATGTTATATATATCAGTATGTATGGTCGGATTATGTTTCTGTGTGCAAGAGAAAGTTGTCCCCCTTTTACAAGTATTTTTTTTTATGTTTGTGACGTCATCTTTGTCTGATTAAAATGTAGAAATGGAAGCTGATGTGTTTTTATGTGTCCGTATGTAACCGCCTCCATCCATACTACCAGAGCTATTCCCCTAGTCTGTAATACCTCTGACTAAGATGCCTTCAACCTCAAAGATAACCCCCGGATTGTTCATGCATCGTTAAAATACAATGATAGTCCAGCTGGACATGATAATACTGGTGACCTTGGCATCGTCACCATTGAACAGCTGAAAGAGTTGTTAACCAATGGACCAGAATTCCCCAGCCCATCAACTGGAAATTGAGCTTCAGGTAACTGAAGTACGCAAATGAGGACTATGCTAGAAAATGGGTAAAGCGTGTACCAGACGAACCAGAACTGGACGCTTTTTTGAATGGATCAAAGCTATTCAATCATGCTTTCAGAAGCGAATTCAGAAACTACAATGTTCTATGAACACAAGGGGTTTTAACCCATTTAAGAACTCGGAGGTTGTGGATGCTGTTTCCTCTTTGCATGACAAGTATGTCGTTGTTCCAGCTGATAAAGCCTCCAATAATATTGTCTTCATATGTAAAAAAACAACATTATTTGCAATGTCTCACAAAAGAGCTTGGTAAAAACACCACAACTAGCAATCCTACATATCCTTTAATATCACTTACAAAGGATGATTTTTTTTTTTCATTTGGTATTAACAATATCAAAGAAAACGAAGAAAATCTATCGTCATTATACTGGATACCAAAAACTGTACAAAACTTCGTATAAAGAACGATACATAACTTATCAAGATTTTCGACTAAAATTTTTCTAAAGTGTTGACTACTATTCTTTCTGCAGTAAAAGATGGCCTTCAAACATGTGATGAGATATATTCGACCAGTGGTGTCAATCAGATGTTGATTCTCAAAAATTCTAATGATCTACTACTAAATTTCAGATCACAATCTCTGCAATTTTGCAGTAACATTAAGACCTTTGGTTTTTCTACGCTTTACACTACTATTCCCCATGCTCAATTCAAAGATTGACTTCAATATCTCATTAAACAGAGCTTTTTGTATAAAAATGGGAATCGTGGTTATAAATTTCTTGTTTTGGGTCTTAATAAATCTTATTTTGTGAAGAACCACACTGATTCTATCAGAAAATACCGTAAAGATGATATTATCAAAATGCTGGACTTTTTAATAGACAACATATTTGTTGAATTGGGAGGATTGACATTTCAACAGACAATCGGAATTTCAATTGTTACTAATTGTGCACCCCTTCTGGTCGACAATTTTTTTTTTTTTGCCTTTTTCCGAATATGATTGTTCGAGCGTGAATTTGCATTGCTTTACCACGTGTCTCTGTATTTTGTACAACAAACATCCATGTATTTATTTTTGATGTTTTTGTTATGGTTTCTGTTGAATAATCTGTTATGTTTTATCGTTTGTAGTCCAAATAATTATAAAATTGCCTTTCAATAACACCATTGTCATGAACATTGTTTTGAAGAGTATTGGGAAAATATTGTATAAAGTTCGAAATTAAATGTTAATTACGTAAGTGTGTCACTGTTTTGATATCCTGTTGTGTTTGTCGTTGATGGAATATTTTCGTTGTTATTCTGCGTTTTGCAAATTGTGTCAAATATGATATCATTTGTTTGTGCATTTCTCTGTGATGAATGTTCTTGCGTGTGTTTGTGCTGTATTTCTGTCGCGTAGTGTTGTCATTTCATTTAACACTGTCATAAAGTTGGAGGTTTGACTAGCTATTACACCAGGTTCAACCCACCATTTTTGCTTAAAATGTCCTGTACCATCCAAGTCAGGAATATGGAAATTGTTATCAAATTGTTCGTTTCTATGTATATTGGTGTTTATTTTTGTTGCACTTCAGTGTTCCTGTTGTTCATGTTGTTCCTTTATTTTCCTTTTATAGTAGATGTGTTTCCCTTGAATTTAGTTTGTAGACCGGGGTTGTTTATCTAAATCAATTTATAACCTTTGAACACCGGTACACTACTGTTGCCTTTATTTATCGCAGCATGTTTTGTCACTTGAGGAAATTTGGTGTCAATAAAAGCGCTTTTATCGTATCTACTAAATTTAGTCACTACTTTACTAATCTCGATTTTTTGTATGCTTTTGGTTGTTGTGTCACTTAAGTATACCCCAATGCTAAAAAATAATTTTACAAATATTACTAATCTGTCTCAAACATGACTTTACTACTAGTTACAAGGCGAATTCTAGTATATTTTTTGTACATGTAGTTTATAAATCTACAATATCGAAGCAGATAAAACAATTGATGCCTCTCAATTCATTCACATCTATACTTATTTAAATATAGTAACATGAATTTGACTCACAATGTTGTTTTCCGATTTGGTGCCATAATACCCGATTTACTTTGAATGTGCCTGTTAGTCTGGCGATACGGATAGTGTGTAATCTGATAATAATGTTGTAATTCCTGATAAGTTGATTTATCTCAGTCGGAGTAGATTTTGGTAACTACGTTGTAAATTAGGTTCGATGGATGAAAATGGTAGGACAGCAATAAAGATTGAGTGTTCTCATAAACATATCGCAATGGCGAACACACTTATTTAACGTGCTCTCTTGAATGAAATTTTTTCAGCCGAATGTGTATTTGAATAAATCATCTTGTACTTTTTTGAATGAATGTTGATGTCTTTTTAGTTTTATGACAGGGTTCATGGAATAAATTACATGCACTACAAGATATAGTCATTACTATTTTTAAAGTTCTAGATACAATAATGGTTACTTGATATAGTCAATATATGTAGTCAACTCAATATCGATTCAACAGATGATCTTAAATAATCGTTCTGAATTGTTATTCTGATTCAATGAATAATAACGAAAAAAGTGAGTAAAATAACAAAAAAAAAACCCCGACAATTCTAAACAGGAAGTCCCTAAGTAAATGGAAAAATCAAAAGCTAAAACACATCAAATGAATAGATAACAAAGGTTATGTTTCTGACTTGGTACAGTCATTATCTTATGTAGAAAATGGTGGATTAAACCTGATTTTATAGCTAGATAAACCTCTCACATGTATGACAGTCGCATAAAATTCCAGTTGTGAGTGAGTTGGTTATATCTCTTTCAATAAAAACCCTAGGTAAATATATATAGAAAGATGTGATATGAGTGCCAATGAGACAACTCTCCATCCAAGTCACTATTTATAAAAGTAAAACATTTTAGGTCAAGGTTGTTATAAATAAGTATGCATTAATATTGCCGGCTGTAATTGATAGGTTGCATACATATCGGCCGAAATTATGGCGATACCAAGGGAGCAACAGAAACCACAAGTGAAAAAAATCTAAAAAAAAGTCAAAATGACAATGTACTGTCTTCAAAACAAACACAGAAAATGAAAGAATTAACAATCAACCCCATAAAACCCGTTTTGGGACTCAGGAGGTTCAGATGGATAAGCAGACCATGTAAGTAGCACCCATCGAATTGATAATGGTATATACAAAGTCGATTATAAGTATCTCTCTGTGAAGTCGATCGCGGAAAAGTTGACAAGAAGTAGATATATCAAGTGAAATGGAATATCCGTGGTAATCTGTGAAACAGATATTCATTAACGGTCAACAAAATCTAAAAATACTTTATAAATAAAAATGGAATTTGATGAGACTGTCATCAAAGTGAGAGGGTTAGCGCTATAAAAGCAGATTTAATCCACCATTTTCTACATTTGAAAATGCCTGTACCAAGTCAGGAATATGACAGTTCTTGTCCATGTCCATTCGTTTTTGGTGCGTTTTGTTATTTGATATTGCCATGTGATTATGGACTTTCCAAATTGATTTTCCTCTAAGTTCAGTATTTTTTTTATTTTACTTTTTTCGAAGGGAAAACTTCTGCATTAAAACTAGGACGTTTTCGTTCATTATGTTCCTTGAAAGCTGCAATCCTCTTTTAAAGGAAGACATAATGGGAAATTCTAGCATTGAAATACCGTCTCAACGGGAACATATCCAGTTCATATTCTACAGGGGCTGTAATGTTGATATAGGAAAATTAAAGGAAAGTTGACAAATACAAAACATAGATCATCGCTTGTGTGCTAATGTTTAGTTCTCAACCGAATCCCATCAATTTCTAGGTTAAAGACAAGATGTAACTCTTTTTGCTATTAAGTTCATTGTGATAAATTTAGACAACATACTGATTCATGAAATGAGAGTGGAATGTGAAGTAAAAAGATACTCGTCTTCTTATAAAAATCGCTATGTATTGATTGAAATACAAAAACAGACTCGCCTCAAGACTAGCTATGACTTCCCAGTCTGTTCAAAACAATCGCCTTATATTACATGAAATGCGAACTTTTAATGTGAACTCAACATTTATTTTTGTTTGCTTGGATTTCTTGTGCAATTTCATTCGAAACAAATCAATGCATGATGAAATACTAGTACATAAAAATCCATGAGAAAGTGTGGGATCAACCATGTGATCTTTGTATGATAAAAAAACACACATTCCTTGAATTTGACATTATCAAGATGCTTTTTTCCTCGACTCACAATATATTACTTACGTTCAGAGGATTCAAATGCAATCGACATTTCCATGGGAACTAACTGTGCTTCTCTTATTGAAGAATTGTCACCTTATTCGTATGAGGACAACGCTATACAAGATATTCTAAAGAAATATGAGATGGAGGTAGATTATTATTTAACTTCACTTCCACTATATAGATGGTGTCCTTTCAAAATTCAAGTTTCATGACTATGTTGAAAGCATTTTAAACATTTTACGGAGGCCATCATTAGTCGGTTGACTGTTATGAAATATCTGTTAAACAGATGACGACGGATTTGTTCCAATTGTCGAGTTCACAGACCCATCCTCTTTTCTTCGACTTTCTTTCCAAATTAATCATTTAATTTTCAAAGGGCAACACAACATGTGTCACATATGCAGCAAGATCTGCTTACTGTTGAGTGATCAACTACTGTTTTTGATGAGTTAAGTGTTACTCAGTCTTAAGTTTTCTTTGTCGAGTTTTGTAGAATATTGTTTGTCTGTTAGTCGTTTTTCGATATTTGGCATGGCAGTGTCAGTTTGTTTTCGACGTATGCGTTTGACTATACTTTGATATCTTCCGTTTATCTTTTTTTAATGTTTAGTTTTCATATTTAATATTTTACTAGAACACACCCATAAAATCGAGGGCAGATAGAGCGTATGTAAACTGTTGTTGGATAATTGTTTGTAAAAAAACACAACTGGAGAATTTCAAGAAAGGTATTAAAATTCATAGGTACTTGGGAACAGAACAATTTTTTAAGCCCTTTATTCCAAAGACCGATATTTGTTTCGCTTTCTGTATACTATGAACATACATGTACTATAAATACTATAAACGGTCACTGATATATTTTATAGAGACTCGCTATATAATATTAAAGCAGTTACCGCCTTGGAAAGTAAACTATTGGAATTGATAGTAAATACACTTTATTTATAATATACTTTATAGTACTAGTATATGTATGACGCATTGTTTATAGGAAGACGCGAAAATAATTGTCCTGTCCCCTGGTATTGAAGAAAATTATGTGTAATTTTAAAACTGTCTTGAACGGAAGGCTTTATTATATGCCTCAAAAGTCAGTCTGATGACGGACAAAATATCCGGACGCCTTTATTTTCGTTTTCCTTCCAAAATAACCCAAACTGGAAAGTCATAAGCAGTGATGATAGATGCGACTATCGACATTTGCGTCAGATCAATATCCTAAACTCGCTTAAATTTTTGTAAATCTGATGAACATGTATGTAAAATTTGGAAGAATCAAGAAGCAATAGAATGCTTATTCTCAAATTCAACACCAAAATTATTCCAAAAAACTAACGAGGGCAATTGGTGTTTCATTCTAGATTCCGAATAAAAAAATATATAAACTGACTACATAATAATGCATTTATATATTCTTTTACCTCTACCACCAAGTTTTACGAGGGGATTTTATTTTTATATAGTCCCCTCTTTATAGGCATTGGTGTCGGTATAAGTGTCCGTTTAGATGATTTTTCGAAAATGTATCATTTTACTGTAACGTGACGTATCTACAAATTATCAGTGTTTTATTTTTTAAATAAATAAAGCACAAAAACAATGCATTTACAAACAAACAGTTCTAAGTCAATTCAACTCATTCTTAAGTTTTTATACCAAATTATCTTCTTTTCTCTATAAGGGGGATAACAGAATGTACATAACATATCATTCAGTAAAAATATCTTCAAAAATTACTTTATTCAATAATGTCACTAAATGATACCAGTTTTACAAATTACAACACACATCTATAAATACACGTCAGACATGCGTATTAAAGAAAGCCCACAGTTAGTGACAGCACTCCACTGATGTATAATTCATTACCCTAATATATCATCTTCCGAAGAATAACCAGTAAAAAATATGACTAGAAGATTTTAAAAATGATATTGAACATTTTATGATTAAAATACAAAAATAGCCGTATTTCAAAAAAGTGTACATGTTAGTTGTAATGGTGAATTGAGTAAATATTTCGTAGTATGATACAATGTATGTGTTGCAAAATGTAAACTTGTATCATACATTTGCATAGCCCTTCCCTAAACACATATTGATTCCAAAATTTGAGCCTCATTTAGAAATATACATCTAACTTTGGGGTGTAAGAACACATACTAAATTTTACATTCTATTCATTTGTTCCCACGTAAAAGTTATCCATCACACTTTTGTTGAACTCATGCAATTAAAAACCATTTAGGCATTTCTTTCCGTTTAAACAGCTAATCTGAGGATCATTTGCCTAAAAAAACTATTAATAATATATTTTGTCTTTCTTTGGATGTTCTTTCTTTAATATGATGTGGATAAGAAAAGAATGTAAATAACAACATTAACAATGCTAAAAATAGTCAGAAAAAGCTAAGAACAACATAGAAAACAACAACACATCTGTTTACAGATTCCATGTTTTTCTTCTTCTTTTGGTGAAACCTGATTTCTTGTAAAAGCTAGAAAAACTTGTTCCAGTGTTGCCTGGTGAATATGATAGTCTTCAACATTAAATTGTTTCTTTGCCTTTTCCATCGCACCAAATAACAAACCTAAAGAAAGATTTTTGTCAGTTATTTGGAAATGACAATAACCTTGATGTGCATCAAATACTTGAGTACTAGGAAATTTGTCACATAAAAATTGTGTCAGGGGAATTGATGAGTCTTGTGTTCCATTTTCTGATGTTCCCATATTACATATAAGAGTATATCCCTGTCCAAATCTGCTCTTTAAATGTTGTGAACTTCCGCAGCAGACGAATCTCCCGTTAACCATAATAACCATCTTGGTGCATAGGGCGTCACATTCTTCCATACTGTGTAAAAAAAAAATGCAATAGTGAACAACTTTTTTAGTACTGGTATTCAACTTTTTTCGAAAATGAAATTGAAAAGAATCGGAAGATGCCAAGTAAACATTATATCAAAGGGACATACTATTATAACTATTATAAGAATATTAATTATTCAGTTAAATAACTACACTACACCCATTTTATTCATTTCAAATACCAGAAAACTGAAAACCTAAGGTATGATAATTGTGAGTTATCATATTTTAAATTTTTTATCCCTTTATTTTTCACATTTTCACCTTTTATGTCTGTTTGATTTGTTCACACATCCAAGTCAGTATAATGGAATTTTATGCATTTAAGAAAATGTCTACCAAGACAGGAATATGACAGTTGTCTATTCGTTTGATGTGTTTGAACTTTTGATTTTACCATTTGATTAGGGAATTTCCGTTCAGAATTCTACTCAGAGTTCAGGATTTTTGTTATATTCATTTTTTATATACTGTTTAATGCATTTGGTTAAAACATCGATGATGATTAAAGGAGATGCAGGGTTTGCATCAATGATTTGTTTAGGATATTGTGGACTTTCTGAAATTGTTTAATATCTCATCCCTTATTTTTTTGATTTTGTATTTACATTATGTCATAGATCAAATTTATTCATTCATTATATATTCCCTTGTGTGTTTTCATATGTCTTTTGATAGAGTAAAGCCATTTCAATTGATATCTTATAGTGTGTCTTTCTATGTTGTGATGTTACATTATTGTTTCGGCTAAGTGTGAAGTTTGTCACCTATTAAAACGTTTAAACCCGCTGCATTTGTTTGCACCTCTCCTAAGTCGGGACTTGATGTTCAGTGGTTGACGTTTGTTGATGTGGTTCATAAATGGTTGCTTAAACAGATAACGACACTTGGTTTTCCCGTTTGAATGGTTTTACACTTTTCATTTTTATGCCCGCTATAGCTGGTCGGTGTGAGCTCCGTGTTGAAGACTTTGACTTATAATGATTTACTTTTACCTATTGTGGTCTGGATTGAGAATTGAGAACTCATACCACTTCTTCTTACACCTATTATATATTTTCTGACTTTTATCATGCAGAAAATGATGATATAAAGTAAATTTAGAATTGAGGAGCAAAAAGTTTAATCATGTTGAGTCGGAGTATGAACATCATTCATATTTCGGCATCGAGCGCCAAATGGCGATGCAATGTTACGTATGCAAGACATAATTTGATGTTATACATACCTATGTGAAGTAAGGACTAATGTTCTTCCACTTGCTCTGACTTGGGACAAAACATTCCATAACTGTCGTCTGGCACCAGGGTCCATTCCTGTTGTTGGTTCATCTAAGAAGATGAACTGAGGGTCTCCTATCAAAGCAACCGCTGTGCTTAACTTTCTTTTATTACCACCACTTAAATTGATACAGATCAAGATTTATTTAAGTTACCATGAATATTTCAATATAAGAATCAGACTTTACATTGAGAAATAATTTTTCAAAAGATAATCACTTTTTTTTCTCGGGAAGGGGATCAGTTTTGTATATGGTATATGATGAAATTATAAATAGTTCATTTGTTTTTTAAAACATGTACAATGAGGTCTACCATAGCTTTGTTTTACGATGCTATTTTTTGTTTGCATCTGTTTGTAGTTATCTCTGTCTTTTTTTTACACCTTAGAAAACTGTATATGCCATATGGTGGGATTTTATAATACACCCTGTACTTTTAATGAGTGAAAGTGAATGAGTTGTTTTCTCTTAATTATTTTTAACTTATTTAAGTTTTTACAATCATTTTGGTACGTTTTATTATCGTTTAAATAAAGATATTGTTATTTCGACAACAATAAATACAAACAAAAAATGAAACTTTCTTCTCAACAAAAGACTCAGCCTGTGAATTTTAAAACTTAAATATCATGAACGCTGTTTGTAGATTATCCCAGTAATTTATCAAAAACACACAAATATAACATCAAAGTTTTTTTTATATATGTATCTTAATTTTATATGCAAGAAACAAGTTCTATTTTGTACTCTCTGTATTTCTTGAGCTGCCAAAATTCTTCTTGGATCCAATATAGTGTTCAATTCTGCACCATTTTCAAAAAGTCTTTTAATTTTTAATAATATTCAAAGTATCACAGTCTCGTGTGTATGAATTAGGGGCTAACAACACATATGCAATTGCCAACTGGGCTTTATCCAAATATTATCGCACCGCGGGTAAAATATCACGTTGTGATTGGTTTGACGCCGTCAAATGGTGACCCCCTATTAGACCGTATGGGGTTAGTAGATTTCATAGGGGGTTCATGACGCGTTAATGGTGACGTCATCTATCGATGTTGTTATGTTTCATTGTTTATTTTTCAACATAACGCAGCAGAAAAAGTACAGCGTGCGATAAATTCGTTATACGGTTTTAAAACTACTGACCCCCTACGGACCATAGAGGGTGAATAAAATCCATAGGCGATTCGAACTCCGGCCTCAACCCCTATGAATTTTACTAACCCTCTATGGATCCGTATGGGGACAGTAGCGAACCATATAACTTATATTATTTTAAGTTTATCTCAATATGATTAAATATTGACGTCACATTTTGAAAAAACTAGGCCTCATAAATATTGTTCATTTGAAGGTTTAATTGTATATAGTTAAGTCCACGCAAATAAGTATGTTAAAATTCATTGGTTGGATTTATTGTAGAAATATTAAAAAGAACAAGGATATCCATTTTCAAATTTATACAGTTAAATATATATAAGCATACGGATAAGGGTATATGAGTATAATGAACAATTGCTATAAAATAACATGTGAAAATGGAAGGAGAAATGGTAAACAAATTGAATGTTAATTATATAAAAGAGGGGCAAAAGATACCAGTGGGACAGTCAAACTTATATAAATGCTACCGGTTCATATGAATACTCTCTTGGATGATAAGTTGGTACTTGATTTATTTGAAAAGCGTATAAATATATATAAGCCAATGTATATTTATAAGATTCAGAATTTTGAAACATTCTGTATGTAACTGTAATTCTGCAATATGGTTTAAGATAAGAGTTGTCACCAAACGTATTTCTCGGGATAAGTTTGTCAAACTACTACATGACACATTAACATGTTTAGCATTCTTCATGTTGTTTTGATCAATGTATCCATCATTGTTATCATATATAATTTTGTTTATAATAATTTTATTGTTGAGCGCAGATAATCGGGAACCTTTATTGGTTGAAATATCTTGTCCTATTTTTGTTTTTTTTTATAACAAAATTATAAAACGTCTAAAGATAAATCCAAAACTGAGAGTTTGGATCCTCAGTGCTCCTCAACTTTATATTTGATTGGCTTTCTATCTATTTTGATCTGAGCGTCACTGATGAGTCTTGTGTAGACGAAACACGCTTCTCGCGTATCAAATTATAAGCCTGGTACCTTTAATAACTATTATGATATTTTGGCATATTTTAGTCTATAACCAAAACAAGGTTTACCGTCTATACGAAGCTACTAAACATACATCAGAAGTAATTTTAGATACTTATTCAAGATTCAAAATAAATGATTTCGATTAAAGCTGTACTTCCATACGCATTTTAACAAAACAAAAACTTCACATTTTTTTCAAAACTTACTTCGAAAGGTAAAATCACAAAAATACTCAACTCCGAGGATAATTCAAATGGAAAGCCTTTAATCAAATGGCAAAATCAAAAGCTCAAAAACATCAAACAGTAATATGTAGCCGGAATAGCACTTTTATTGCAAAATCTCAAGTTGTTAAAAAACATATTTATTTAAAGAAAAATTACCGGAAGGTTGATCCTATATATTCATTAAGATCAAAGAGAAATCTTTCTAAAATATTATATACAAAAATATGTCAATTTTATACACTTAACGTAACTGATAAACTCATGATAATACT
Source organism: Mytilus galloprovincialis (assembly GCF_965363235.1). Lineage (NCBI taxonomy): Eukaryota > Metazoa > Mollusca > Bivalvia > Mytilida > Mytilidae > Mytilus > Mytilus galloprovincialis. Next base: position 49,054,573 of record NC_134838.1, read on the forward strand.
AAATCCATCAACACCAAATGATATAAAAACAGTTGGCTTTTTATTACAGAATCATTAGAACTGAGGCAAGGAGACCAATAACTGTTTTAACATGTATTCTATTGTTGAGTTTTTCTTATGTTTGTTTTGTCTTTATATTTGCTGAACAAAATTGGATTTTGTTTGTTTCGCAAATAAATAAAGAATAAAGAATTAAGGCACATCAAAATTCAACAAAAGTTATCTTACCTGTATGTACCACATTGCCTGTCTGCATATTGTCTAAGCATCATAATATCTATAAGATCATCAACAATGCTTTTGATTTGACTTTCACGCACACCACGGAGACGAGCAAACATGACTAAAATCTCTTTTCCTGTCATCTGGTCTATCAAAGCATCGAACTGTGGACAGTATCCTAATTGCTTGTGAACCTGATAATAAAAAGTGTATAACAAAATTCTCAGTCAATGAACGACGTTGGCATGCCAAAATACATTCAAATATTATAAAAAAACATATTTCGCTTTACTTGTCAATCTATTAATTGAAAAACTAAAATTAGTGTTGATTGTTTAAATTTATTAAATATCAATTCTGCACGTAATGTCTATAGTTGCATATTTCTATTGAATTAGACATCCTTCAAATGATAATTTGTAATACTATACTTTGCTTTTAAGAATGCAAAATACACACCGTTTTCATTTCATGCTGTATATCGTGTCCGTTCATCCAGGCATTTCCAGACGTAGGGATAACATCACCAGTCAACATTTTAAATGTTGATGTTTTTCCAGCACCATTTTGGCCAAGTAATCCAAAACATTCTTGTTTAGCTACGCTTACACAAATTTCATCTACTGCCAAAAATGAGTCGTATTTTTTCTTTAGATTTTTTATAACAATTGAATCAGACGCAACAAGTGATCGAATTTCTGTTGTATTTATACGATCCCTTTCAGCTCTGACGTCATCATCTTCAGCAATACCCCCTACCTCTGCCTCTGCTTCTTCCAGACCAGAATACTGTCCTACATTTGAAGTCTTATCAGATAGTGAGGCACATTGCTTTTGAAGAACACCAGTTTCAAACAAAAACAGAATAATAAAAAATAATGCTCCATGTATTGCCATAAAACAAAAGTATTTTCCACTTCCTGGAAATTCCCATGCTAAATAGTTGTCTTGAAACTTAAAACAAGTATCGGTACATCCTGAAAAAAAAACAAAAAAACACCAATTCATTGACTTATGACTGGATATTTATTTGTAATCAGAAGCACGATTGAGGCTACTGATGAACTCAAACTGTTAACCACAACGTTGCATGACGGTTCAAAATGTTTTTTTGAGTTTTCATCGTGAATTTAAGTTTTGTTTATTATTGTATTTTTTAAATTTTCTTTTCTTTTGATCATGATTTATCAGTTATTTGACTTATCACGTTATATAACCTTTTGATATCCCCTAATTTATCGTATTAGAGAAATCTTTACTACAAAGGGAAGAGACCGATTACATTGAGCACCTCCTCTGAAATCATACAAAGTCGGAAATATTTGTGATATGACGTATAAATATAGTGATTTGTACTTCCTGAATTTGTCTTTGTAATAATCTTTTTTCCACAGAAAACGCATTTGTTTTTTAGAAAATATCTAAATTCAGAGAAAGTTTTCGATCAGCGTCATTTACGCTTTTGTGCATGCTCAGTCAACGTACTGGCGCGAAATTTAAAAAAAAAGTTGCTGTTTCAACACTTCCCGTATTGTACCGCGATTTTGCGGGCAACTTCTAGTATATTTAAGAATATCAATATAAGAATGAAAGAATGAAATCAAAGAAGTATCGTACAATTATCATTATTAAAGCTATTGAAAATGATAACACATAAACAAATGGTTAAAAATCTATGAAATAATGTGGATTTGTTTAAGTTACAGAACAAAAGAAAAATAAGATAAGAAAATAATATGCAAATATAACGTTGTAGTCTGTAGAGACGGCAATATATCAATTTAAAAGAGGATATTTACCTGGACAGCAAGGATTAGTGTTTTCAATAACGAATATCAATTACTAAGTAAAGAGAGGATACTTGCCCGGAAAGCAAGAACTGTTGTTGTCAATACAAGATATCAATCAATTATAGGATACTTATCCGGACAGCAAGGACTAGTATTGTCAATAAAAGTTATCTATCAAATGGAGGATAATAACTGGACAGCAAGGACTCGAATGGCCAATAAAAGATATCAATCAAAGAGAGAATAATAAACCGGACAACAAGGACTAGAATTGCCAATACAAGATATCAATCAAAGAGAGGATAACAAATCGGACAGCAAGGACTCGTATTGCCAATAAAAGATACCAATCAAAGAGAGGATAATAAACTGGACAGCAAGGACTCGAATGGTCAATAAAAGATGTCAATTATATTAATCAAAGAGAGGATACTATCCGGACAGCAAGGACAAGTATTGTCAATAAAAGATACCAATCAACGAGAGGATAATATCCGGACAGCAAGGACTAATATTGCCAATAAAAGATATCAATCAAAGAAAGGATAACAAACCGGACAGCAAGGACTCGTATTGCCAATAAAAGATATCAATCAAACAGAGAATATTAAACTGGACAGCAAGGACAAGTATTGGCAATAAAAGATACCAATCAAAGAGAGAATAATAAACTGGACAGCAAGGACTCGTATTGCCAATAAAAGATATCAATCAAAGAGATGATAATAAACCGGACAGCAAGGACTCGTATTGCCAATAAAAGATATCAATCAAAGAGTTGATAATAAACTGGACAGCAAAACTCGTATTGCCAATAAAAGATATCAATCAAAGAGAGGATAATAAACCGGACAGCAAGGACTCGTATTGCCAATAAAAGATATCAATCAAAGAAAGGATAATAAACCAGACAGCAAGGACTCGTATTGCCAATAAAAGATATCAATCAAAGAGGGGATAATAAACTGAACAGCAAGGACTCGAATGGTCAATAAAAGATATCAATTATATTAATCAAAGAGAGGATAATAAACTGGACAGCAAGGACAAGTATTGTCAATAAAAGATACCAATCAACGAGAGGATAATATCCGGACAGCAAGGACTAATATTGCCAATAAAAGATATCAATCAAACAGAGAATATTAAACTGGACAGCAAGGACAAGTATTGGCAATAAAAGATACCAATCAAAGAGAGAATAATAAACTGGACAGCAAGGACTCGTATTGCCAATAAAAGATATCAATCAAAGAGATGATAATAAACCGGACAGCAAGGACTCGTATTGTCAATAAAAGATATCAATCAAAGAGTTGATAATAAACTGGACAGCAAAACTCGTATTGCCAATAAAAGATAACAATCAAAGAGAGGATAATAAACCGAACAGCAAGGACTCGTATTGACAATAAAAGATATCAATCAAAGAAAGGATAATAAACCAGACAGCAAGGACTCGTATTGCCAATAAAAGATATCAATCAAAGAGAGAATAATAAACTGAACAGCAAGGACAAGTATTGCCAATAAAAGATATCAATCAAAGAGATGACAATAACCCGGACAGCAAGGACTCGTATTGCCAATAAAAGATATCAATCAAAGAGAGAATATTAAACTGGACAGCAAGGACTCGTATTGCCAATACAAGATATCAATAAAAGAGAGGATAACAAACCGGACAGCAAGGACTCGTATTGCCAATAAAAGATATCAATCAAAGAAAGGATAATAAACTGGACAGCAAAACTCGTATTGCCAATAAAAGATATAAATCAAAGAGAGAATATTAAACTGGACAGCAAGGACAAGTATTGCCAATAAAAGATATCAATCAAAGAGATGATAATAAACCGGACAGCAAAGACTCGTATTACCAATAAAAGATATCAATCAAAGAGATGATAATAAACTGGACAGCAAAACTCGTATTGCCAATAAAAGATATCAATCAAAGAGAGGATAATAAACCGGACAGCAAGGACTCGTATTGCCAATAAAAGATATCAATCAAAGAAAGGATAATAAACCAGACAGCAAGGACTCGTATTGCCAATAAAAGATATCAATCAAAGAGGGAATAATAAACTGAACAGCAAGGACTCGAATGGTCAATAAAAGATATCAATTATATTAATCAAAGAGAGGATAATAAACTGGACAGCACGGACAAGTATTGTCAATAAAAGATACCAATCAAAGAGAGGATAATAAACCGGACAGCAAGGACTAATATTGCCAATAAAAGATATCAATCAAAGAAAGGATAACAAACCGGACAGCAAGGACTCGTATTGCCAATAAAAGATATCAATCAAAGAGAGAATATTAAACTGGACAGCAAGGACAAGTATTGCCAATAAAAGATATCAATCAAAGAGATGATAATAAACTGGACAGCAAAACTCGTATTGCCAATAAAAGATATCAATCAAAGAGAGGATAATAAACCGGACAGCAAGGACTCGTATTGCCAATAAAAGATATCAATCAAAGAAAGGATAATAAACCAGACAGCAAGGACTCGTATTGCCAATAAAAGATATCAATCAAAGAGGGGATAATAAACTGAACAGCAAGGACAAGTATTGCCAATAAAAGGTACAATCAAAGAGATGATAATAAACCGGACAGCAAGGACTCGTATTGCCAATAAAAGATATCAATCAAAGAAGGGATAATAAACCGGACAACAAGGACTCGTATTGCCAATTAAAGATATCAATCAAAGAGGGGATAATAAACTGGACAGCAAGGACAAGTATTGCCAATAAAAGGTACAATCAAAGAGTGAATAATAAACCGGACAGCAAGGACTAGTATTGCCAATAAAAGATATCAATCTAAGATAGGATACTTACCCGAACAGCAAGGACTAGTATTATCAATAAGACATATCTCCGGATAACCAGTTGCTTTACATCCCTCTGCGTACCCATAATTTGTATATACGTTCATGATGCCACTTCCCATACAGTAAGTTGGAAATATAACTGAAAATACCCAGTCAAGTGCGGTGGCTACATCTTCTGTACCTAAGTCGGGTATCTTCAAAACAAATACTGCCATTAAAGTTGCCAAACCTGAAAAGGAAGCTTAATATCATTCAAGTAGAATATTATTTCTTGAAGCGGACAATCTTTTACACCATCCACTTACAAAAAAAAAACTGTGTCGTCATGTACGAACCTTAATGTCGAAAGAGTTCTTTTACATCGTGGATAAGCTAAACATAACACAAGGTAAAACAATATTCGTTCTACTTCATAGCGTAAGTATCCCTCTTTTTATTGTCTATTATAAACACCTCAAACTGATAACGGAGTTTAGAGTAAATATTGAGTAAATGGTATTGTTACAAAGAAAAGAAATCTAATAGAAATAATAGATACTAACCAAAACAATTTAAGTTTAGATCGTTGTTAATTATATTTCAAAATAATAATTAAATGACATATTTGTTCCATTAGATTATTCAAGTTTGATTGGCTGACAACATCGCAAGGCACTCCCATATTATCTTTTAATTCCTTGTAAAAGACAGCAGCAATGACCGCACTTGCATTCTCTAAAAAAACAACCTTAGAACAGTGGCTATTTGCGGTAAAACAGTAAGTATTCATTATACGATTAAATCTTACCTGATAGTATATTAAGCATGCTTACAGCTACCAGCCCAGCAGGTGGAGTTTTGAAGACAAACTGTATGATGTAAACAAACGGCAATGAACCCCATCCAAACAGGAGGAAAAGGCCAAACAGAATACCAAGCCGATGATCCTCCACAAAAGCGTCAGTATTAAAAGCGGCAAACACAACGATAATGAGAAGTACTGGAATCAAGTAATTAATCATGTCCCATAAAAAGTTAGAAAACCAGAATGCTCCTGTTCCTACTCCACTAACTCTCTGTAAATGCTTGGCTCCGGTTGCTCTTTCTTTAATCAAGAACAGCGCAAAACTAGCGATCAGAAACGCCATTCCAAATATCACACAGAATGCAACAACAAAACCTGTTCCTAAGGTTGAGAAAAAAAGACCCCTTGTATTTTCCGATAATGACTGTGGCAAAGGGAAATTAATAGTAGTAATTGAAAGGATATTGTCTTGAGTAGCATGTTTCAAAATAGCGTTCATAGTATATGCCAATGATATAGCCGGTGAATGGAATGGTTGTCCATTGAAATATGATATTATCTCTGTAACTGATTCGTTATCTTTCATACCTTGCCCCATTTCTAATCCAATGATATACCTTTTATTGAAAGTAGCAATTCCAATGGCTTTCGACTGATTAACAACAGCAATATCAAATGGAGCAGTGGTCACACGCAATGGAATGTCATTGCGATTAGCCAGTGTATACTCATATCTGGAAGCTACACCCAGCGTCAGATTACTTGGAGTTTTCCCAGTTGTGTACATTTCGGTCAATCCGTTTCCAAAAGGTTGTAAATTCAAAGTGAGAGGTGGTTCGTCTGTTTGTTTTGGAATCGTCAGCTCAATAGACAAGGCCATAATTGTAAAAATGACTGGAACAATGAGTTGAACACCTGTGACTAGCTGGTTCCTTAGAGTATGGATAACTTTTTTCATGAACATCCCATAGAACTGTTGCAGTATCAAGTCCTTACCAGTGTTTTTCTTTATATTTTTGTTAAAAGCTAAAATGATAATTAAAATATTAAACTGCAATTTGAAATTTGAAAACGAACTGATAATGGCAAAAAAAACCCCAACGAAACACCATCAAAACGACAAATAACAGTCAACATTACACACAACATAGAAAATAAAAGACTGAAGAATATGAACTCCACTAAGAAATTGAGGTGATCTACGGTACTCCGGAAGGTCGAGAAAATTCTGTTTCACATGTAACAACCATCGTGTTACTCGATTAATTGAGATACGGCGATAAGTTTAATTCGGTATTTCAGGAAATCAGGATGGATTGTGGTTACGAAAATTGGAACATATCCGTCGTCAGTGTCTCGATAAAGGTCGATGAAGGTCAACCAACCCGTAACGTCCGTAAAATTTTCGATGAGTTTACTTCAACTTCACTACCTAGGTAACGATTCCAAGTAAGCATCAATCGTTAACCAAGGTCAAATTTATAGATGCGTTTAACATTACGCGCCAAATATTGAACTTATTCAGTGTAACGACGGAACGTGAAGTTAAAGGACATGCTAGCTTCTTTTTATCCACCTTAGAAGTTCATGTATGACGTTTGCTTTACTGTGGATTCGTTTATTTTGTTGATTGCGGAAACCTTGCATTTTGGTGTGATTTCATGGTAATGCCAAATCTGGATACAACTTAAAACAAATTGTGTTTAGTTGAACATTTAAATTCGTGGTTCACCTGTACCTACGAAAACCACAAAAAATGGTATCCAACGAATAATAATGCATCGGCAGTAATAAAAAAAAAACAGATCAACAAGAAGAGGGGCATAGTTGGTACCGATATAAAAATCAATTGTTTGTTGAAAAACGCGTCTAAACTTGCAAGTATGTTATCAATCAAGAAATCAATTAGTTTGATAATGTCCGTATCAAAGATTCTTTGCTTGAATCAGAATATGTTTTTCACAAAGTACGATTTATCCCCCCTAAAACAAGATATCTTTAATCTATGTTGGCCATTATTGTTTATGAAACAATGCAGAAACCTATTTTCCATACTTTTTGAATTGCTTGTATCATATGTATATATTACAGGCATTTTCTAAATTTAGGCATTTTGTAAAATGACTGAATTTTTAGGCAATTTCTAAAATGCCTAAAGTTGGCGGGCATTTTATAAAATGCCTAGAAAAACCTAGTCATTTTGTAAAATGCCTGAAATTTTTAATGAAAATTTCACAAATTGCCTGGTCTGTTTCAGCCAAATTGTCTAAATATGAAATACATGAAATAGATGATAAAAATATATTGTAAAGCTACACAAAAGTGTTGAGTAAAATAAATTAAAGATTATTCTTTAAAAATTTAGCCATAATTGTCAACCATTTTCCAAAGTGTACAGAACATACACTTTGTCTGACCCCCTATCCTCCCTCAAAAAGTGTACATCAACCATTTTCAGATTTCAAGACAAGAATCAATCATTCTTAATAAAAAGAAGACCCTGACTTGTCTATTATTGTTCAGTTTCATATAAAAATTTGCATTGAAAATAGATTGAAAAATATCTGGCTGTTTTACTTTTATTTTTTTTAAAAGGCGTACGGTAAAATGTTGATTGTTTAACCCCCTCCACCCAAGTGTACGTTTTGTACACTTTGGAAAATTGTTGACAATTATGGATGACCCCTAACCTTATGGCTGTTGTGACTGGAAAGGAAGAGCATGGTTATCAACTGGGAATTAAAGAAGGAATACTACGTGGACTTTACACCAGGAATCAGTTTGAACTGTCTGACAGTAACTTTATTGCTATTCAATCTGTAAATTATGATAATGAAATATCCTTTAGAAAAGCTGTCAGTAAAGTTTCTTTGTGTGATGGTCAGGGTTACACAAAATGTTGCTGTAGTGCTAGTGGTAAGACTAGATGTAACATTAAACGTTGTCTTTGCAAAAAGTCTGGACAAATGTGTAACAGTCGCTGTCATCCAAACCTTACATGTAGCAACAAATAATTGCCAACTTCACTGTTTATGTAAATAATTTAATAACAATTAAAAATTGTGACTGTTAAAATTGCATGCTTTATTTAATGATAGAATAAAAGTATCTATTTGATATTTCAAGTCGTTTAATTTTGAGTACATTATATTCAGTTTTAGTCTTTTAGGCATTTTGTAAATGCCTTACAATTTTTTCAGGCATTTTATAAAATGCCTAAAAATTTCAGTCATTTTACAAAATGCCTAAATTTAGAAAATGCCTGTAACATATACACGAGTTTAACTATCTTTCCTGAACCAAAATAAAGTAAATCACAATAAGTGATTACAACATACCAATAAAATTTCCACCAGCAGTTTCGTTCAAAGCTACGCCATTGCTTAAAGTGCCATAGCCGTTTGCAATTTTACCATTTGAATGACCATTCAATAATGGTTTTTTGTCATGGTGGTTCTCAGCGTAGTTAGGATTACTTATGCCTTGAACCACAATTTCACTCTCTTCTTCTACGTTATCTGGTTCGCCCACTCTAAAAAGAACCACATAAAGTTAATCAGAAATTTACATGTTTGAAACATAACAAGGATCACTAACATTTATTGTCGAAACGCCGATCTTGCGCAGATATATTGATCCCTTTGCTGGTGGACTGTTAGTACCTGATGATATCATGAAAATATTATTTTTTGTTTATTATTTTTTTATGTGTTATTTAGATTTGTTGTTACAAAATTTGGAAATTATTTTAAATTCAAGGAATATATCTGCCCGAATTTGGCTATACTGTGTTGTCCTTTTTGGTTTATAAGCTCTTCATTTTTTAAATATTCCTTTGATTTTCAAATGTTTTGAACTCACACATCACTTAAGAGACATTTATTGTTGAAATGCTCATCTGATGAAGAAATATTGGTATCGTTATGGTATTCATTGATATGAATAACGCAGAAAGTAGTAGATCTTCCAATAAAATGAAACATACTGAAAACATCAATCGTATTTCAACTCTGAAATGAGGATAAAAAGAGAGATACATGTTTGATAATTCAAATGCGGGGTTTATGAGATCATGGAAGTATTGACATTTTACTTCCTTGATGAGATTATTAACTTAAGGAGCTGTAACAACTGTTAGAATTTTAAATGAAACCGTGACAGCCGTTATAGTTTACATACTTAAGGAAGACTTCTTCCATTGTGGTTGCTGTTGTTCCAAAGCTGTCAATTCCGAGATCACTACTTTTAGTTTCAATTTCAAGTAACAGTTTTTCAAAATTGTCTGATTCATCAAACGGTAACAAGTAGGAAAGTTCTGCACTTATTTCACTCTCTAATGCCGCCGTGGCTACATGAGATTTGACCAATTCAGTCACTTTGGACGTTTGACAAGTTTTATCTTTAACCATTATCAAGTGATATCCGGCTCCTATAAATCAAAACAAATCAAATTATCATTAAAATTAAATCAATATCTTAATTAAATGCAACTGTTTTAATCTATCAATTCTTTTTTAATATCTTTTACAATTAGATGTATGTTTCTGTATGTTGACCGTTTACATAATACTAATCTTTGATTAAGGGAGATACTAAATGGACGTATATTTTGTTTTAGTTTATCTTCTTCGAATACATTTTTATAGGTAGTAAAGTGGCAACATCTTATTCTGTATACATCATTGAAATTTGAAAGATAATTTTAAAATAAAGATACGGGCGAAACTTTTTTTTTGTTATTGTTGCTGACCATTGTCGTACAAGGGAAGTAAAAGAACCGAATAGGTGTAGCATTACCATATGTTTTCTTCAGGAAATAAGATGTTCCACAACATTTGACAACCCCTTCTGCCATGATAGCAATTCTATCACCGAGAAGGTCTGCTTCATCCATGAAATGTGTAGATAATATTAAAGTTCTGCCTTCTTTGAACTTCTGTAAAATATCCCATGTCTGTCTGCGGGCACCCGGATCCATACTAGATGTTGGTTCATCGAGAATCACTACCTACATTATATTAGTATGAAATGTGTATGTACAATACTATTGATGGTTTTAATATACATAGCCAAAGGCAGTTATTTCGTCGTTCATTTGATAACAGTTTGTGTGGATCTATATCTAGTTGACTTGTAGGGATTTTGTTGCAATCGAGATAAAATATTTGACCCCAAAAAAATGTAGATGGCCTAACGATATGCTACAATAGATGTTTGTTAAAAATACTTAGCTTTCTCTTTTATCTAGTGTACTCTTATTATTGAGATAAGTAATTTTCATGTGTAAGTTTATATGCACGTTCTATATTGTATCGATTGTTACCACACAAATGGAGTTTGACAGAAAAAAAAACTGGTTTCACCTTGCAACATGTTCAGATCATGTGTTAGTCAGTGGTTGTGTAAATAAACTCATCATAGATACCAGGATAAAATTTTGTATTTACGCCAGACGCGCGTTTCGTCTACAAACATGACAAAAGACTTATCAGTGACATCTTTATCATTACATGCTAATGTTTTAATCTTTATGGGAACTTCGTGTCGAGGTCGAGATTTTCATCACAGGTATATATTTTATTTACAACTTCATTTCAAAGGTTATATGTTAAAACAAATCAAATAATCACTGTCTAAGGTGTTTTTTTTTACCAAAAAATCGAACAAAAGTTTACCTTTGATCCGGCAATAAGTGCAATTCCAACCGAGAGTTTCCTTTTCTGTCCTCCAGAAAGTGTGCTTGAAAATTTATGTCTTTTCATTTCTAACCCAAGAACGTCTATCATTTCATCTACTTCTTTTCTGACATTCTCTGATGGGCATCCCTTCAGCTAAAGCACGAAGCAGATTAAAAAATGTTTTTTACAGTTTCAAAAATGGAGAAGGCAACTCTTATACGTGCACCTCAAAAGTGAAAAGTTTTTTTTTTTTTTTTTTTTTTTTTTTTTTTAAATATTTGCGAGATTTTTCCTTTCAAGCAAACAGGAAAGATGCAACTGCTGTCAATAATGAAGAAAATTTGCAGAACATTCTAGATCACATGATTCAATCCGATTTTTTGGTAGGGCGCGAGTTGCCCAACTTTTTTCTGTGTAGTGTTTGTGGTACTCTGTTCGTTTTTTTACTATAGGCCATGGTGTTTTTTTACTAATGGTTTTAATGTCTGCTTTGTTTCCTTTTTTTTCTAATAGATACGACACATTAAGTAATAACTATCTTATTAATTAAAAAAGCCAAATTAATTTCGTATGATAACTAATAAAGCCAAAATATTATATTTTGCGACAATGATGATACTTGAAACTACTTCTAGTACTTTTATAAGAATGACACTGTTGTGGGATTTGTTTTATTTCTGATTTAGCAAGACACGCTTAAACTGTCGACTCACTCGCTCTCGCTCCATTTTATTTAATGGTGCTCCCCAAACTGATGTTCTTGGCTTGTTTTGTATGAAGGATCGTTAAACTACTTTTGCTTCTTATTTATTTCCACAAGTGTCAAAACAAGGGAAATGTCTTACAGTTCAACTTTTGTCCGCGTTTACAATGCTCGTGTCGTTGTTGTGAATGATAGTATTTGTTTTGAAGAATGCACAAAAATAAACCGAAAACCAACAGTAAAAAAATATATAAATATGACACTTACACGTGCAAAAAAATTTAAATGTTCTTCAACTGTCATGGTATCAAACAATATATTGTGTTGTGGACACAGGCCTAGACTACTTCTGACACTCGTGATATCTTGTGTTATATCATATCCGTTCACTTGGGCTGTTCCACTGGTTGGAGGAATGAAACCTTAAAACGGAAACACAATTTTAAGTGATATTTGGTATTAGACTTGTATATCATAAATCCTTCTCGTCATAATAACTGAATTTTATATCTCAATTCTTACTTTTGAAAATGCTTTTTTTGTGGTATAAATTCAATTATATATTAAGTGTTTTTTTTCAATGCTAAAAATGTGAAAATCAGGATGTTCATTAAAAAAAGGATGATATCCATTAAGTCAAAAGTGTTTCACTTTATTTTCTTTTTTATGTTGCAAATAGAGCTTACCAGTTAACATTGACATCGTGGTCGTTTTTCCAGCACCATTATGACCTAACAATGCAGTTATTTGATCTTCATACATATTCACCGTTGTATCTCGGACGGCAACTTTTCTCGTCTTCCCAGACCCGAACACCTATATTAATATAAACAAGAATGTGTCCCTAGTACACGGAGGCCCCATCCGCCCTATCATTTTCTATGTTCCGTGGACCGTGGGCCAAAAACTTTAACCTGAAGCTGGACAGACGAACGAACAGACGAACGGACGCACAGACCAGAAAACATAATGCCCATAAATGGGGCATAATAAAAATTGTGAAGCAATTGTAGAAGAAAGTAACAAAACAGTCACTTGCTACGTATAGCACATTTCCGATGTGTCAAACTTGAGGATTTAACATTTCAATTTCGGATTCTCTCTTTTGACTCCGATTTCAGATTTCTACAAAATTTGGACAAATACTATACTGTTGAGGTTGTAAAGAAGACTAATCACCATGTACAAGTTCGCGCTGATAGCAGTAATAAACAGTTTAGTTTATCTTCACATCATATAATAGAAAGCTTTAGGAAAAGAGAAAATCCCAATTGATTTTATCAATTATAGGCAAGAGATGCTTGTTTTTGTATTTAAATTAGATACATTTTTTTTTTGCGTTGCGTTCGACCCAACAGGGTGCAAAGGGGTTATATTTCCGTATGGTTATGTTTCTTCCTTTTGAAAATGGCACATAAAGAGTTACATAGAGCTATCACTTATATTCAAGTTAAATTCAGTGCAGTTTTTCATATCTTGAAAGAATCATTTCTTAATTTGTTTTCATTCTTATATTGCCAATAAAATGCAAACCTTCCGTAAGTGTTGAATTGATATTCCAGGTCTCAAGTCTGTTGGGTCTCTTTCAAAGTATGTTGAATCTTGTGCTACAATGGATACTTGTCTATCAAACTTGCTGACTTGGCTTGATCCAAACCAGTATTTTTTCTGAAGTAATATATAAAATTAAATGAATAGGAATATGATACAGATAGTTTCCTTCTTTATTCAGAAACTCATTTACCATTAGACTGTAATATAGTTTTATCACATTATTAAACCCATATGCATTAGAATAAAGACCAAATTCTTTTTTTCTTTTTATTAAACCCAACAAACATAATAATATTTAAAAAATCTAAGTTTTTTTTAAGAATTTGTTCAGTAAGTCAAATTGAAAGTCTTTGTTTTTACTTACGGTAAATGGGAAATAAAGAGGCTCTGGTACACCGTATTCACCGGGCATTACTGCATCCACATACCACGTGATCAAAAGATAAGCAACCGTGTCGCACAGTATCATCACAATAGATGTCAGTAACGTAAAATTGCTATCAACTGTTGGCTGTTTGTAAAAGTTGTTCCATTGAGCGCCATCACCTTCAAATTTACAGGATGATTATGTTTCTTCTTGTGAATTTGATTTAAATACAAAATTCAAGTAACATTGTCAAAGTACTACATAATTGAATTTGTTTCATAATGAAAGAACTGTTTTAAAAAACAGATGTATTGGCTAACATGGTACCTTCAATATATTCCTATATACCAATATATTTTCGCAAAGTTAAGGGACACTGTTCATTTTATCATCAAATATTAAACAACCTCATAATCTGGGTATTAAATGGATCTTTTTCAATACCTTACTGTTTGGTAAAACAAATGTCTTCTCGATATTACATAATATGCTCCAAAGTTAGCTCATTTTTGAAAAATTGTCAAAAACGATGATTGTGTGTATTGTTTGGACCAACAACTTAAGCAAAGACCTAAGCAACAACCAATGGCAAAAAAAGAGTCTGTAAACGAAGTTACTTCTGATAAATTCGATTCTTTAAACTCAAGCATTAGAATGATATACAAACAGGCCATGACAACATATTAGAACAACCGAAAATGATGAATATTTGCAGTGAATTCATACAAAAACATTAAGAAATATGTTTGATTCATACCTGTCCCCTCGTAAGATGCTATTGTTTTGACTCCAAATGCCATGGCATTATTACTGAAGACACAAGCCAAGATTTTTTGTGTCAATGTCATAGACGCGTATCGATTGTCATCGCCAAGGAAAAAATATGGAAAATATGTTAGGAAGTGTATCATTCCTCCGGCAAAGGCACCCGTGTTGGCTGTAAGAATAAAATAAATGTGACATGTCTATAAAAATGATAAATTGAATATAATGACTTAAAACATTTCATCAAAATCTGCATTTATTTCAAGATTTCTCTCGCCTTAAAGTGTGTATTAATTTATTTCTTTGGTTAACAATTTTAGTTTATTATTTAACAAATGTAGACGCGGGAGTTTCTCGCTGCATTGGTGGCATTCGTCTAATGTCTGCTCTTTGGTCGGGTTGTTGTCTCTTTGACACATTCCCAATTTCCATTCTCAATGTTATTGGTTCATTTTTGTTAACAAAGCACGAAAGTCATCGAAGAGATAATTTGTAATGCAATTTCAAAGAGATACTGTAAATGGTAATCCAGAAATGTTTCCCTTTATATTATAAACGATGAAAGATTTTTGGAATTTGTGATTGGAGGCAAGAACATTTCATATGCATTCTTCAAAAAAGAAGTTGATAATAAAGAATGGTTTATTTTAAACATATTTATTTATAGTGGATTGGGAAACAAGTTTTGCAACTTATATTAATCCCTTTCCACTTTGCGGGTGCGAGTGCTGCCTTGTAGCGGCATTAGCCTGCTCTTTTTCGAAATCTACAAGGGTGTCTTTAACGTGCAAGAGATATGGCTTTCTCTTAACACGGGTCAGCCATTTATCGTCCCCGTCCGACGGACTATCATCGTTTCCTTAAGACCATACTCGCAAATGGTGTCAAGGGAGAGCCGAAAATTCAGTCCCTGAAATTTTCATCCCAGACGGGAATCGAACCAGGAACCTTTGTGTTAGTAGTCCGATGCACTTTTAAATTGCGTGCTGTTCTTTTCAGTTTTAAGTTAAAATTTCAGTTTTTTATTGAAAAAAGCTATAAGATGAATAAGAAAATGCACATCGTATAAACTTTTCACTTTCAAATTAACATACCTTTTTTAAAGAATGTGCTTATCATAAACGATAAAGCAATAACAGACATGGCGTAGCACAGAAAAAAGACAAAGGTCAACGTTGGATCAGATTTTCCCAAAACACTTCCATGAACTCCTACTTTGACTGACAGCAATAACGTAAATATAAAACAAGCTATAACAAGGTAAATCAGCGAGATAGCAAACCAGGACATCCAGTATACCACGGGACTCAGTCCCATCATCTTCATAGACTCCTAAAATATAGATCAACGATTCAGGCTTCGGGTTGTAAATGACTATTACAATCATGGCATAAAGAGTACATTTAACTTTTATAGTATAACATAATAATACGAGCATTATGGAGAGGGTAGGAGGGGTCCTGATCCCGAAATCCCGGGCTTAAAAAATACGAAATCCCGAGGTCCTGAAATTCGAAAAAAAACAAATCCCGGATCCCGAGCTTAAAAACACCCGATCCCGGAATCCCGATAAAGGTCCTATCCCCCTTCATTAGGAATAAAGAAAGTGCAAACAATTAAAAGTTGAGATATTCAATTGAATAAGCTGATGATAGTCAGTTTTCCTATCAAAGGTCGGTAGTTCTCTCCAAACACTCGTGTTGTCTCAACAAAGACAAAATTGACTGCAACGAAACAGTGCTAAAAGTGTTCTTAAAAACCAATCAATCAATTAATGTTAATGAATGAAATATAAAAATAGAAGATGTGGTATGATTGCCAACTATCCACAAAAGACCAAAATGACACAGACATTAACAAATATAGGTCACCGTACAGCCTTCAACAATGAGCAAAGCCCATACCGCATAGTCAGCTATAAAAGGCACCGATAAGACAATGTAAAACAATTCAAACGAGAAAACTAACGGCCTTATTTATGTAAAAATAAATGAACGAAAAACAAATATGTAACACATAAACAAACTACTGAATTACATGGGGTTCATAAAAGAAAATTGATAATTCAAATAAAACAGTAAGTTACACTTTATTTTTTCAAAAAAAAAAAAAAAAAAAAAACAACTAGCGAATTATTATTTAGTCTCTGTGATAAAGTAGTCAATTCTCACCTTTAATCTTCGTTCTTTCTCATATACTATGTTTTTCGTGGTTTGTATCACATAAAGAATAAACCCTAACATCAAAAACAGAGGCAAGTTTTGTTGAATGGCACTCAACAGAGGATCTTGAAGGTATGGAGGATAGGGCATCTTCTTCATCTTGATCTCAATATCATCAAAAAAATTGTTCTTTCCCGACTTTTGTATAATGATAGCCTTATCCACCTCGTATTGAAGCCACAAAAAGCCTGTTTTCTTGTAGTCTAAAAAAAAATTATTGTTGTTTCATTTTTTTACTACTATAATATAGTTTAATGAGAAAATATAGGCAAATAAATCAATAGCTACAAATTCAATTAATAAAACTTAAACATTATCAATTTCTTATCGATCAGCTATCCTATAATTTTATTTTTGATAATATATTTGCACTATTAACATTAATTTAATATTATCAATTCATTAATGTTTTCTTTTAGATATATATAAAATAGAAAAGTGCCTACTTGGTACACCACCATCAGCTTTAAGATTCCTAGGGCTTGTCGTCTGAATAAAGTTGTATGTAAAATCTGTAGTCCATCTATCCATTGGATTTGCACGGGTAACACGCAAATCATATACGATATTAGCTGGGAGACTGGTCTCGTACGATTCGCTAGCATCAAATACTACAGCTCCCCATACCTCTTCAGAATAAAGATTGTGATATTCTAATAACTCTTGTTGTGTCTTAAACCCTGTTAAAAGATGTGTTTCAAAAATTTCAAAAAATTCAAAAATTTCAATTCAATTCAATTCAATTCAATTCAAATCTTCATTGCCATAAAACTGTATATTTATAGTATTTATAGTACAGTACGGGAACAAGTTGAAAAAACGAACAAAAACATAGCAAATTACAAAACAAAAAACAAATAAACAGCTGCGCCATGAGCGCATGATACGCCCGACGCCTTGTGTGGCAGTTTTATGCAATAATCATAAATAGTTTCTGAGAAAGTTTTAAGCAATAACCATATATTGTTTTTGAGATACGGCGGATCATGTGACCCCCCCCCCCCCCCGTCTTTTTTTCTTTTTTATGCAAAAAACTAAATATCACTAAAATAAATTTTTTAATCAGAACCAAAAAATATACAGATCTTTAGATTAATATAACAAAGAAGTGTGTAAAGTTTTAAGCAATAAACATAAATTGTTTTTGAGATACGGTGTGACATGTAAAAAAAACTCCCCCTTTTTTACAAAATACTCAATAACTCAAAAATAAAATTTTGAATCATCACCAAAAAGTATACAGATCTTCAGGATTAATATAACAAAGAAGTGTCTAAAGTTTTAAGCAATAATCATAAATTGTTTTGAGATACGGTGTGACATGTAAAAAACTCTCCCCCTTTTTTACAAAATACTCAATAACTCAAAAATGAAATTTTGAATCATCACCAAAAAGTATACAGATCTTAAGATTGATATAACTAAGAAGTGTGTAAAGTTTTAAGCAATAATCAAAAATCGTTTTTGAAATACAGTGCGACATGTGAAAAAAACACACCCCTTAGTTACAAAGTGCTGTAACTCAAAAAGTTTTAATCCTATTTTCACCAAAAAGTATACAGATCATTTGACCATCACAAGAAACAACTATAACAAGTTTCATGAAATTTGGATAAGTCGTTCTCAAGTTACAGTGCGACATATTTACGCCGGACGGACAGACGGACGGACGGACGGACGGACGAACGCAGGACATTTGTATACCATAATACGTCCCGTCAAAATTTTGACGGAGGTATAAAAACGGAATATTAACGACAGTCCACAAAACACTACATAGGAAACAACAGACTGAGCAAAACGAATATAGAACCTTTGAATAGACTTATTAAGAAGGGATATAATTACGATACTGTTGTCAAGTCATTAAAGATTGCATATTTTGGCGTTAATATTGAGTCACTGATAAGGTCTTTGCATCGGAACTAAACACATTTATTCTAAAAACAGTTGTTGGCATGACACGGGTTATGTTCTTCTCATATATGTTATGATGGTATGATACTAAACCCCTAACGGGAAGGATTGTGCCTGATGTTCATATGATGAAATCATAATCTTTCAGTCAGTTTAATTGAAGTCTGGAGCTGGCATGTCAGTTAACTGCTAGTAGTCTGTTGTTATTTATGTATTATTTTCATTTTGTTTATTTTCTTTGGTTACATCTTCTGACATCAGACTCGGACTTCTCTTGAACTGAATTTTAATGTGTGTATTGTTATGCGTTTACTTTTCTACATTGGTTAGAGGTATATGGGGAGGGTTGAGATCTCACAAACATGTTTAACCCCGCCGCATTTTTGCGCCTGTCCCAAGTCAGGAGCCTCTGGCCTTTGTTAGTCTTGTATTATTTTAATTTTAGTTTCTTGTGTACAATTTGGAAATTAGTATGGCGTTCATTATCACTGGACTAGTATATATTTGTTTAGGGGCCAGCTGAAGGACGCCTCCGGGTGCGGGAATTTCTCGCTTCATTGAAAACCTGTTAGTGACCCTCTGCTGTTGTTTTTTATTTGGTCGGGTTGTTGTCTCTTTGACACATTCCCCATTTCCATTCTCAATTTTACCATTACTGCAAGTGCATTAATTGGATTATAAGTTTATTTCTTAACGTTAGAATTATTTCGGAGCCTTTAATTTCGCCGTAAAAGCAACAATACCACACTAATATAGTACCTGGATATAATTTGGAAAACAATGATTAATAAATTATTGACATAGTTATAGTTATCAAAGGTACCAGGATTATAATTTAATACGCCAGACGCGCGTTTCGTCTACATAAGACTCGTAAGTGACGCTCAGATCATAATAGTTATAAAGCCAAGCAAGTACAAAATTGAAGAGCATTGAGGACCAAAAATTCCAAAAAAGTCGAGCCAAATACAGCTAAGGTAATCTTTTCCTGGTAAAAGAAAATCCTTAGTTTTTCGACATACATTTTCGACTTATGTTATCTAAACTAACCTTGAATAGTTTTTTTTGGGAATGAATATTTCTCATTTATTGAATTCTTGACATCTATCATGATATTTTCAATAAGCGTCTCATTTGGAGCAAACAAAATCTGATTTTTATAGTTCGAATCATTTTTTGTAATGTCGAAACTCTGCCATATGGTATTATCTGGATAATCCTTTGTCTTCACAAGAAAGCGAATCAGTACCAAGATCAGTCCAAAAAACAGTGGTAATAATACTTCAAACAGTGTAATACAAATTTTCCTTTTCTGTAGTGTCCAATTCTTCCATAAAAGGAGAAAAAATTGGCTTCCCAGCGCCATAGTTTTAACTTATTTCTTTCCTTTTATATTTAATCTGAAATCAACAATAGACAGATATTATAAAATAATCGTAAAAATTAATAGATATATGCTTGATAAGAACAATTTTTATTTGTATTGCATGTCTCTTTTTATACCAGAAGAAAATAAATCCCCCTTCTAGTCGATGGTATGTGATTCCGTTATAAGAAACTAGTTAATTACTTATTTGTTGGTGTATAAAAGTTACCTGCTGGTATTCTTAGTCCTTTGCAAATTGTTTTGCATTTTGTTAGAGCCACACTTGAATTTTTTTTTTTTTTTTTTTTTTTACCCAAACCCATTCTAAGATAAAGACAATGTGTAGGTAGGTAGGAATAAAAAAAATTACAAGGAGAAATTGTAATGTCAGATTTTTGTTTTGATTTTTCATGCCTATCTGATCATTTTTTTTTACAATTAAAACAATAAAAGAATTGATAGGCAGCTATTTCTGAATAAAAATATTTTGGGCAAAAAATCTTTTTTTTTTATGGCCTTAAAAGCATACAGTTTGTAAAGGCTTTCGATTGATTGATTAATATTGTTTGCTTAAAATCGCCTGATTGGCATTTTTTACTGAGTATATTCGACACTATATCTGATATTTAGGGTAGCATAGTCAGACAATAAGAGGATAGCGTTTGGGTTGCTACTGGAATGAGGGTATGTTGACTAGCCCATGATGAATGTATAGGTTATCTATCTAGATAAAATTAATACACAAAATTGATATCGAACATTTTGATTGCATAGGTCAGACTCAGTTCAATTTGTATTACACCGTCGATAATAGAAAACATCAGAAATGGTGTGGTATTATACAAACTCCACTATTTTAAACGTTCTGATTGGTCAAGACGTGATTAAAGAGGAAACTAAAGAGGCAGCGCAAAATAAGAATCAAGGCCAGAAGTTGGATGTCATTTTGAGGCCTTATATAGCTTTCTATGTGGTATGGGTATTGTTTGTTGTCAAAGGACGTATGGTGACCTATTGTTGATAAAGTTTACGGCATTTGGTTCTTTGTTGGCGAGTATGCTCATTAGCAATTCATGCCAAATCTACTTATCTTTTTTTTTATTATCTAAAAAAGTATATACTAAGCTTAAGAAGCTGATTTATTGTAAACGAGTTGCTTATGACGAGAAAAGACATTCAGAGAAGAGAAAAGTGTATAAATATCATGAATATTACCTTTTTAATATATTGTGTTTTCATACCCGTAACGCTTATGTATTCGCTTATTTGAGAACTTATGTATACTCAAATCAGTCGAGAAAACAGAACGTTAACAAAAAAGTGAATGTAAGGAACTTTTTATAAACTGCTGTAACTTTCTTTATGATGCTTGAAAATTTATAAAAGTGCTATTTATGGATAGCTAACAGATTTTTTAAATTAACAGATCTTTTAAATTAATGCAATGTTAGTATTATACAACATTTATGTAATCAATTGTAATGTTAACTGTGTCTACAAAACTGTACAAGAAATTTCCACTTTCAATTGAAATTAGCTTCTTCGGGGTTACCTCGAGAGGGTGGATTTTATTATATGTAATTCATAGAGCCATTATCTACAAAAGAGTGTCTCAGATTTTGGATAGAATATATAGATCAAATTTTACACCTTATCAAACAATATCTACTTTTATGTGGTAAGGATGTTTAAACTAATTACAGATTTATGAGAGAATGGAATACGATATCGATAATTTGAGACGCTATTTTATAGCTCCTGCTGTGTTGATTAAGATTTCGTTAAAATTTCCTGTATAGTTATAGAGATGACAGAGCTAAATTCATTCAAGTGAACTGGCCATGATTTTGCCATTGATTACATAATAATTGCATATAAACAAAAATATTGCATTCATTTAAAAGATTAATCTTTAATCTATCTATATATACCTCTTTTATTAGTTTATTTGCAGTTTTAAGAAAGTAACAGCATTTTAAAGGTTGGAGATTGGAAGTTAAAAAATCTTTGTACTATGCTACCTCAAATATGTCTTTATATTTAGATGCCAAATTCTATGATTGATTTCAACAATTTTCAAGTTAATCTGATGTCTGTTAAAGGTAGGAATTACAGTCACTTTATTTTCGTTAAATTCAAAGAAGCAATTATCGCTATTTTACATATTCTATTATTGTTATATAACATTGGACAATTATAATGATATAAGTTGCAGATATATGTAGATGTATACGAACGAAAGTCATTATTAAGTGTCGTTTAGTAAATTATAACAGTTGAATATCTATAATTATAATACTAGTACTCATTTAATCATTGAAAAGTATTTTAAAAATTGTATATACCTTTTCCAGCTAGTTTAAACTTCCTTGTTCCATCCAAAGTTTCAGGAAATAAAAAGAATGAATTATATCAAAGCTCACATATATTGAAGTGTATTGAACTCATCTCCATGTGATCCCTGTGATGTTGGCGATTGTGTAACATAAAATTCTACATTTCGATCACGCTGGTGGTCACATGCATTTGACAGTTACATATATGTATATACATAAACTTTATCGATTTGTAAATAATCATAATCTAATTTTTGTAAAGGACAGTTATATAACCTCCGATAGGGTTATTTAAGTGTGTATTTTAAATAAAAGGTTACTGGGATGGCCGTTTTATGTTTTGCCGCTCGAATGGCTACACGAAGGAGTGAACTATTATATATCTGTTGCAATCGTTTAAAGGTTGAATATATATTTTATACTTGTAAGGTTAAAGGAAAGGCATAGAGAACATTTTTTGGTAATTCTTAGCTGATAATCTTTATTTTAACCGACGTTCTAATTATATTAATGACATCTAGTTTAACTCCAAGTATCTATTAGGACTCAAATATTAAATCCAACATTATAATACAAACTTAAACATATTGTATTTAAAATACCAAAATATCAATCACCTGACAATTCAAAATTAAGTTTCAAAACCAATTTTTTTAGGTTTCTTAACATGCAACGAAAGACCAAAACACCTGATTAAATTGTATACCAATTTTTCACTAATTTTTTCAATCTCATTTTCTTTACATCTCAGATTCATATCAGATTGTAAACTTTAATCTTTCACTTTGTCATCGAAATCATTTTCAATTTTAAACTTCAAAAGTTAAGGTCAAATGTACGAACGCAAATGCTAAACCTATATATGCTTCCTTTTTCTGTTAATGATATTCTAATGTACTAATACTACACGGCCGACACTCGGCTAACCGAGAGATTGGTCGGTTAATCTATATTGAGTATGCGGCTATATCGGCGGTTGGTCTGTTAATCGGGTTGGCTAAAGTCTGTTAATCAGGTGTTATCGAGAAAATCATTGAACGTTCAGCATGTTTCATTGTATAAGTATCTAAATATATTATCATCATAAAAAGTATTCATGTCTAACAAAACAATTCAATGTACTGAATTCAGTGGTGTTATTATTATTTTTCTAGCTTCGATGTACGATCTATAAAATGAAAAGGCGGGTTACTCATCAATAAATTTATACACATTTTACACACATAAAATGTACACAAAATGACACATTTGTTAAATTTACTTGCATTCAATATTTTGAACATCGAAAAAAGAAAGGCATTATGTTTGTTAACCACATTGATATCATTGTGTGAAAAATCTACACGAAAATATGTATTTTGGTGACATAAATCAATCTTGATTTAAAACCTGGTCTGTTAATGGGTCGGATGTATAAAACCCGGTCTGTTAATTGGTCTGTTAAGAGTTATGAATGACAATAAAAGTATAATTTTATTGCTATATGGAGTGTTAACGGATCAAATGAGTAGGCTCAAGACGAGCGGCTGAAATATACGAAAACAACGCATGAGCAATGAAACATAACATATAAGGAAACAACACATGAAATTGAAAATTGATAAAAATGGTTTCAAAAAGTGTAATATTAAAGTAATATTATTTTCATCCAAGAATGATCGCATATATCATGCTGATTCTGTTTAATTGTCATGAATGACACAAATTTGTCATCTACATTGGTAACCAGTATATAAATCAGAGATAAACGTCGTAATGTAACTAAACGTCAGTAAGTAAAATATATTGGGATGACAAAATATGAAAAATAAAGAAGGAATAATGAGTAAGATAAATAAAATGTAGAAAAAAATGACATAACAATTTAAAGAATACAGAAATAAACCATACCCCCAATCCGGACCCTAATGGTATACACGAGAATCTGGATGGAAACGCAGATTCTAATGCAACAACGTTTGTAACGTTCATTTTGATTGGATAACGTCACTTTTTTACATGGCATCAAATAGGAGATAACTGTATTGTATTTTAAGCTCCGACGGCATCAATTGGGGATTTGATGGTCGCAAATTAAGTTTACTGGCGACGCTTTAGCGGAGACAGTAAACGGGTATTTGCGACCATCAAATTAAGAGCTAATTCCTTCATGTCTTGCTCTATGCTCATTTTAACATGGGTAGGCATTATATTTGTCGATATTTTACACTGAGCGTAAGCGAGGTGTAAAATGTGGTCAAATATAATGCCTACCCATGTTAAAAGGAGCATAGAGCATGACATGAAGGAATTATTTCGATTCTAATAGGACAAATACAGTATTTTTATAGGTCGAAGCGTACGAAATTACCGTAAAAATGTTTGGCTGTTCCCGTTTCCTCCTCGAGGAGTCTGTGCATTGCATTTCCTATTTGATAAGTTTAAAAACTACGAGCAGGATAAATATATGTTGTTTGATAAAAATATATTATAAAAGTTTATGTTAGCTGCCTAATTGTATATATTTTAAAGGATAACGATGGAAATAACAGTAAGTTTGTGCGCATGTGTCAAACATATGTTGTGCTCATTAGAACACGGCTTTGTTTACAAAGCGTAATAAGGACGTCATATTAGAATCCCCAATTGATGCCGTCGGAGCTTAAAATACAATATTGTTATCTCCATTCTACTGAAACTGACAGAAAACAACGTTAAAACATGTAATTAAAATCTGTCATATGCCGTCTGCGCTTGCGCGTACGTCCCATAGCATCAATTGTCAATTGATGCCATGTAAAAAAATGACGTTATCCAATCAAAATGAACGTTACAAACGTTGTTGCATTAGAATTGACAATTGATGCTATGGGACGTACGCGCAAGCGCAGACGGCATATGACAGATTTTAATTACATGTTTTAACGTTGTTTTCTGTCAGTTTCATTAGAATGGAGATAACAATATTGTATTTTAAGCTCCGACGGCATCAATTGGGGATTTGATGCCGTCGGAGCTTAAAATACAATACAGTTATCTCCTAAATATAGAATAATATATAAGGACAGTAGAGAGTGGTACATTGCTAAAGACGAGAGAAAAATAATACTTCTTTAAGAATACACAGTGAAACACCGATGGCTGTTGAAACAGTAACGGATTGCGATGTACTTATATTGGTGACAAATTCTAGAAGTTTACATGCGGACAACTATGGTTGCAGGTTAATGCCATTTTGTGTTTTAGCGCTTTAGCCGTTTCGCCTTACATATTCTATAGGGCGAAATTGCGAAGTCGAAAACGCGAAAACGCGAAACCGATTTCTCGTTTTCGACTTCGCGTTTTCGCCCTATAGAATATGAAAGGCGAAATCGTGAAAACGCGAAATGGACTTCACCGGCCACCATAGACAACAGTAGTTTTTCTCTCCACTTATGTAAAAAGGAACTAAACGGAATAAAATGAATTGAAACTTAAAATAACCAAATATATCTACATTCGCTCCTTTCCGTTTACTTCTTTAGAGTTATTTGTAAACAACATATGATTAAGTAATAGAAGAAAAGAACCAATTGAATGATGCTGACGAATTAGGGTTTAACGTCCAGTGACAAATATCATGTTCGTATGTGAACGAGAACACGTTATATGTACCCTGTGTTGTATTAGAAAGACACTTTCAGGCGGAATTGAGAACGTGCTACTTCGAACAGACACAAAAATTAAGGCTGATTGAAAACGTCAATAAAAAAATTCATGCCTATTCCAGAGGCCAATCCTTATCACGCTATGTTGAAGTGACACACCCTTCAATAAAATGCAAAGAAAGTCAAAATAAAAATGCTCTTTCTAGGATACTGTGGCACCGTATTGTCATTTTTGTTTACTCAGGAACATCTCATTCTTAAATTTTTCATGGGGAAAATATAAAGGTAGCAAAATTATTGTCATGGCTAAATAACTCTTAACTGACACAATTTCAATTGTGTTATGATATTGTAATTATTGTATTTATTTATGTTGGCCTGATTTGTGTTGTGTGGCCTGATAGTTGTTTACAGAATAATCTTAGAACTGTGCAGTTTAGAAATCACTGGAACAATTGCAGAATGATTGGAACTTTCCAGAATGATCCTAATAAAAGATGCGTTATATAAACTTCTACATTTTACTAGAAACTTCTGTTGTAACTTTCTAGGATGTTCCATTATAGACTGTTCTAGAATCTTCCATGACAAATATATATATATACAGACACTAAAGTTAAACTCTCACTCTTTGGACTTGGACTTAGACATCGATAGACATTAGCATTCACAACATTTGGTTTGACACTTTTATTCTACAAACAACATCATACTGGATTGTGACCTTAGTAGTGAACGTAATATTCAGAGTGGATTCCGAAAGATATCCGGATACAGATAAAGATAAAAGATTGGACTCATATTTTGACAGTTAAGTTGACAGTAATATTTGTGTAATACTTCTTGTAAACTTTTGTATAATAAATATTTGTTAAATTTTATTATTGATTTGTGTCTTTTGTTGGCTACAAATTAAAGGCGATTTCTGGCCGTAACAATTGTCCAACCCATTAACAGACTTTATTCCCATATTTTTCACTAAAACATGGTATTATTCACGTTATTTTACAATTATGAAATATTTACTAATGTCAATTTATAATTTAGAACCACAGTACTATTTTTTGTCCTTTAAATGATATCTAAATTTGTTTTTTTCGCCTTTTATTAGAAATATTGCTATGCGTATAAGCATAAATATTACATACTTGTGCGACCCCTTTTAGTTTTACTGAAAACTGCGCAGACTAAGAAATGTTTTTACAAGTGCAAAATGTTCAATGATAGATATCATTTTGTCAGACACTTTACTTTTTTTTATTTGGTTCTTATAACATGCCAAAAATCGGTATATTTAATAGAGTTTAACATTAAATTAAGCGTTTTACTCTTAACAGACGTATAATTAACCCGATTAACAGACCAATCGCCCATATAGCCGCATACTCAATATAGATTAACCGACCAATCTCTCGGTTAGCCTAGTGTCGGCCGTGATCATGCTTGTTTGTCTATCGAATAGAATGAATTTCAAGCTATGTTTATGTCTTTTCCCACGTAATTTTCATAGATTTAAGTTTGTTACTGTCGTTAATCTGTTAATACACTGCATTTAAAATACCCGCTGTAATCAAACAGTGCAGTTCGAATTCATTGAAGTGTGGTAGCGTTGTGTCATTACCAAGTATTTTTTGTTTCAACTTTTTATAGCAAAATTGTAACGATTGTTGTTTTTTTTTCCCAATTGCAAAATGACAATGTTTTTGTTAAACTTTTTGTGACAAAATGGCTGTTTTTGTTATATTATAATTGCTAATTATTTTTTATTTTTTTTTGGATATGCTGATTTAGAATATATATTTCATTGACAAAACAGAAAGGCAAATAGAAATTTACCCAGCAGCTTTATCAAATAAAATTATTAAGATACCAATCAACCATGTTAAGAAAGAAATACATTTATTGAGAATATAACAGATTTAACAAAGTAGGAAAAAAGTTTTTGTTCATGAAAACAATCAATAAATATAACATATAACACATATTAAGGCTTTCTTTATATTACAATAACTATATATCTCTGTATTGTAAAAATATGATTGAATGGTTGATGTGAAAGAACTTATACATGTGTGTACTAGTATCACAATTAACTTACCTTTCCATAACAAGGATGTGGTAAGTAAGTTGGTTTCTTAAATTTCAGAAATGAAATAAAAAAGGCCCCCAGAAAAAACTTTGAAATTCTACAGACTGATAATAAAAGTGTAATGCCAAATAAGCCTTAAGGAAAATACTACAATCTATACACATATTAAAAAAAAAAGAATCGCATCAAAGTTCCAGATAAACACTTTAAATATTCAGTTTCTGCCTCAACTGGCCTTACAAATAAAACACATAATTGAGTAAAACCCGAATTTAAATCGTCAATATTTGGCATTCCACATACATTTTTTTTCTAATATAACAATTCTACTCTTAGTACTTTTAATGCAATTCTTCTAGTCTCATATATATTTTTATAAAAAAAAAATTTGGAGAAAATAGATCATTCTCGAGAATAAAAACAAGAGGCTCTCAAGAGCCTGAATCGCTCACCTTAAATGTTTTGCTTAAATCTTCCATCAATGATTATTTTGGGTTTTCAATTGATATAAATGGTTCTTCGATTCTGTCATATCTTCTTCAAAAGCAAAAACAAGAGTGGACACACTGAAATGTCTCGTTTGTCTCGTGTTCATAATATAATTTATGATGAAAGTATAAAAAAACATTGTATACCCCAAGCATTACATTATTGCTGTTTACAGTTTATCTACATCTATAATAATATTCAAGATAATAACCAAAAACAGCAAAATTTCCTTAAAATAACTAATTCAGGGGCGGCAACCCGACAACGGGTTGTCCGATTCATCTGAAAAGTTCAGGGCAGATAGATCTTGACCTGATAAACAATTTTACTCCTGTCAGATTTGCTCTAAATGCTTTGGTTTTTGAGTTATAAGCTAAAAACTGCATTTTACCCCTATGTTCTATTTTTAGCCATGGCGGCCATCTTGGTTGGTTAGCCGAGTCACCAGACACAATTTTTAAACTAGATACCCTAATAATGATTTTGGCCATGTTTGGTTAAATTTGGCCCAGTAGTTTCAGAGGAGAAGATTTTTGTAAAAGATCACTAAGATTTACGGAAAATGGTTAAAAATTGACTATAAAGGGCCATAACTCCTAAAGGGGTCATTTGACCATTTCGGTCATTTGACTTATTTGTAAATCTTACTTTGCTGAACATTTTTGCTGTTTACAGTTTATCTCTATCTATAATAATATTCATGATAATAACCAAAAACAGCAAAAATTTATTTTAAAATAACCAATTCAGAGGCAGCAACCTAACAATCGGTTGTCTGATTCATCTGAAAATTTCAGGGCAGATAGATCTTGACCTGATAAACAATTTTAACCCTGTCAGATTTGCTCTAAATGCTTTGGTTTTTGAGTTATAAGCTAAAAACTGCATTTTACCCCTATGTTCTATTTTTAGCCATGGCGGCCATGTTTTCTGATGACATAGGAATTAAAACACACACTTTATTCTAGATACCCTAGGAATCAATCAGATGAAGTTTGGTTTGAATTGGTTCAGTAGTTTCAAAGGGGAAGATCTTTGAAATAGTTTACGACGGACGGACGACGACGGACGCCAAGTGATGGCAAAAGCTCACATTTCCTTTTGGAAAGGTGAGCTAAAAAACAATTAGAAATGTCGAAATGTTTTGCTCGAATGCTGTAAGTGTGATGTAAAGAAAACCATTAAACACACTATAATCATGGATTTTCGTCTTGTGATTATATGAAGGATGGTCACAGATAGTTTTGTTTTTGATTTTTTTAATTCGAAATGGCATTAGCATAATTTTTGAATTTTATTAAATAATTAAAGTTAAAACGAAGAACATGGATAAAATAGAACAAACTAGAGTGAGATTAAAAATAAATGCACAATAAAACTGAATGTTGAAGATTGGATAAAAATTTAGTCAAATATTAATTTTGTATAAGGACAACCAAATGATTTGAAATATTTGAATGTCATTATTAGAGTGAAAGGAATGGATGGAAGGAACCGGTTTCCTCAAACAAGATTTGTAGAAATAAACTTTTTTTTATCTGCCCCTCAAGTTAAAAAATGTCACGTATCAATTTACTTTTTGTTTTTAGTTTTAAAAACGTCAATTACATTTTTAAAATGACGCTCAAAACGAATATTAAAGGTGTTTCCATGGATTAAATTTTAATAGAGGGACGCAAGATACTAAGGAGACATTCAAACTCATAGATCAAAAATAAACATGCTCGGCGGTCCATTTTGAATACTAGTGGCAATCAAAAGTCTATTCAATATTTACAAAAAACACTACTAAAATATTTTTTATAAGAACTGATGACCAATATTTTAATTATATTTTCCAAAGTGGCTAGAAGCAATAATATACGGTTGGTAATAGAGAACTGTTCTCATAAAAATGTTTTAATTTTTACAATATGCAAATTATTGCAAATAAAACATCAGCGCTGGTGTGCCAGAATATGATTTAAAACCATTCCAACATTTGATGTTTGGAATGGAATAAGTTACTACAAACGACATAACATATAATAAGACGAACACACACGGCCAGATAAACTTTCAAAGACTAAAGACTGATATTTGAAAAAGTAAATGAAATTTAATATATAAAAATAAAGATAATTCTTTTTAAATAAACAATTAAGATAGGCTTGACAAAATAATTATTTTGCAACGAGTTTATGTGTATAACATCAAATCTGGTTGATACACGAAACCACTTGACAGGACGCACTTGTGTGTTATATTTATGAATACAAATTTTATCACTCCCATGTTAAGTCAATGCACCATCCTCAGAACTGTGGCTGAATGGCTTTTAAAATAACTTTCATCTCAGATAAAACATTATGTAAACTTCTCATAACCTGACAATTTACAAATGTATTATGCTTAAGAACAACAACATAGAACACAACAACACATTTGTTTACACATGCCGTCCTGTACTTCTTCTTTTGGCGACACCTGGTTTCGAGTGAATGACAAGAACACTTGTTCAAGTGTTGCCTGATGTATGGCATAATCTTCAACATTATACTTCTGTTTAGTACTCTCCATAGCACCAAATACCTTTCCAAGGGAAACGTTTTTGTCCATTATTTGAAAATGGCAATAACCTTGATGGTCATCGAATATTTTTGTACTTGGAAATGCTGTGCAAAGAAATTGTTTAAGTGGTTCTGTCGACACGTGCGACCCATCTTCACTATTTTTCATGTTACAAATTAGCGTATAACCTTGTCCAAACTTGTTCTTTAAATGCTGTGAGCTGCCACAACATACGAATCTACCATTTACCATAATAACTATCTTGGTACAGAGTGCATCACATTCTTCCATGCTTTAAAGGTAAAAAAGCAGTTTCAACATAATTAGCAAATAAAACTGTTTAAATGAGAAAACTTTTTTTTTCAATTACCAGTTGACGGTATTTCTATTTAAAATATATGTGTTTGTTTATATTTTCCTACCAAGCTGTTCAGCTCTTATGCTCTATGTTGACATTTCCAATAGAATTAAAGAGAAATGGTATAGTGAGACACAATTCAACACACGATTAATGAAACCCAAATAAAGCAATAGAGCTTTGATTGCAACTATTCATCTCAAAGTAAAAGTGAGACTTTCAGGACCCAATTGCAGTCCCTAGCATCAGTTCGAAAGAAATTCTTTGTGTAATTACA
Source organism: Mytilus galloprovincialis (assembly GCF_965363235.1). Classification (NCBI taxonomy): domain Eukaryota; kingdom Metazoa; phylum Mollusca; class Bivalvia; order Mytilida; family Mytilidae; genus Mytilus; species Mytilus galloprovincialis. The sequence continues at coordinate 49,086,523 of NC_134838.1, forward strand.
AAATCGCCACATTTGTTCATGGAAACCAAAAGGAGTCGGAAAATATAAATAAATATCTGACTAAAGCGTTCAAAGAAATTTAACAAGTTCTGTCATAATTTGTTCAACCATTTACCTGTCATTTTTAAGATTTGTTTTCCATTAACCAGTTGGTGTTGGTCCATTAATTGCATTTGTGTGTTTTTCTAGTTGTAGATTTTCAAATAACCAGGACTTTTTCATTGCCAATAAGTTTTTCATATTCTATTGCAAAGTGGTTTAAGTGTTTTTCTTTTTATATTTAAAGAAATTCATTGCAAAACTGTAGAAAGATATATATTGACGAAGTACTAATACTCATTAAAACTGATGAATTATTTAAACAGTGGAATTGAGTCCGATTGAAACACAAATCTTTGGTGTGTGCCTCGTTTACAAAAACCAATTAGGCAATTATGTGACCCTTTAGCTAGGATATATAGTTTGTTAACTCTGAGAAATTTATCTATTATTAAAACTGCGGGATTCACGGCAATACTTTACAAAACCTGCCTTTACCATTCCGGATGAATAAAGAAACATTTCAGATGTTTCGGTTGTAAAACCTATAAATCACTTTGATATTACTTGCTAAAAACTTGCATATTATCTGATTTTTTTTGTTTGACTTTTTATTTTTTTTATTGACGTCTATTTAGTTTTTTGTAATTTTATTCAAAGGTAAATCTAATGAATAAATGATTTACAGGTTTCAGAAAAATATATGTAATGTGACATTCCGTATTACCGAGTCGATGACATTACTGAGGTTCAAATAGGGGTAAAAACGCCGAATACACCGGTCAAGTTACGGAATATATACTGACATTTCCATATTTACAGTCTTATACAACCACAAAACCCGTCACATTTGTACAATAATATATTGTTATTAACTTATGCTTGTTACAATTATTTTTCATTCATGAACTTCTTGCCTTGAAACTATGACGTTTATCTGTGTGACAAAATGTTTTCAAGAATGCTATATTAAATGCTTTGCTAAAATAATATTTACCTGTGTGATGTGAGAACTAACGTTCTTCCGCTAGCTCTGACTTGTGACAAGACGTTCCATAGCTGTCGTCTGGCACCAGGATCCATTCCTGTTGTTGGTTCGTCAAGAAAGACAAACTGTGGATCACCAATAAGAGCTATGGCAGTGCTTAACTTTCTTTTATTACCCCCACTGTAAAATTAAAGTCATGTGATTTTTTTTCAAATTTGACTAATAGATAAATATGTTTTATATAACTAAACATGTGAACATATATAAAAAGAAAAACAAAATACCTAATGGTACAAATATCCAAATCTGCAAGAAATAAGTTACTATTGAATTATTGTATTTTCTTACTGTTATTCGCCGGACACTCTTTCGCCGGAATCTTTTCAGCAGTGTCCTTCAGAATTTTGATTTCTCGGAGAATATTCGACAAAAAAAATGTTAACAAGATATTTTTCACCTAGTCAATTAAAAATGTATCATAAAAATACATGGGATCAAACATTTATCTAATTCATGTGTTGTTGTTCCTGAAATACTTTAAGTATTTACAAATACTAATGATGCAGTTCAAATAACATTAACGGTACCAATTTCCCTACACCAGATGCGCATTTCGACAATACATGTCTCTTCAGTGATGCTTGTGGCGTGCCCTTTTGTAATTTTCATGTCATAAATTGAAATATAAAGGAAGTCTCTGTAAACTGGATTTTTTAACACCAGAAAACTAGGGTGCTTTCAAGGAATACTTCACTTTCCCTGACTTGTGTCCAACCTGTTGAAATGAAACATACAATATGCATAACTCTCTTCTGTATTTCGATGGTCTGTCCAAAATGTTAAAATTAACGAAAAGCTAAAACAAAATGACATTGCAACAGTGTAGTGAACGATATTCTTCGAATCTATCAGAAAAGAAGAAATTGACCAAAGAGAAGACAGACATGTGATAGTTAATCATGTTAATTCTGTTGAAAACAAATGTTATAGTCTACCTGTATGTTCCACATTCTTTATCCGCATACTGTCTGAGCATCATGATATCCAATAAATCAACGACCACATTTTTAACCTGACTCTCAGAGACACCACGTAGTCGTGCAAACATAGTTAATGTTTCTCTTCCAGTCATCTGATCAATCAAGGCGTCAAATTGCGGACAATATCCCAAATTTCTCTGTACCTATCAAAACATCAATATTTTGTTGAGTTGTCAAATTGAACAGTTTGGTCTAAATCGGACAATCTTTCGAACAATTAACCGGTTAACCTGTAGTTGAGTAAATTTTTTTAAAGGTCTTCCGTACTCTACAAATACAGGATCTTACGATAAGATGGATTGAAGCTTACGCTTTGGCATTGATTGTAATGCTTGGCTTTGGGCAGTCCTGATAAATTATTATTTCTAATTATCAAATACTTCCATTTCTACTAGGGCGTTAGTAATAACACCATATTCAGAAGATGAAAATATTCTTGATCTCGGCGAAAAGATAAAGTCTGAAACCTTTGACTGTGTCAGTTTCTCTGGTGTCTCAGAAAATTCTGTGAAGTGTTGTAGTTTGAGATGATTATGCGTGTTACTCGTACCTCACAGTATTATAAATAAATTCTATTCACAAAATTTGCGTTTTTAACATTTTTGAGTCGCCATCTCGTTTAAAGTATGACAAAGCCGAGGAAGATAGGGATGGCATATTTACATATAGTTCTAGTCTACGCAATATTAAATCAAAGTGGGATAATGAAGTAAATCGTAATATTGATCAGCTTACAACTGTTCCAAATACATGTACGCTTATTATGTTTACTTTAGATCTTGCCTGCAGCTTATATACAAGTTGACTTCGTATTTATTTTTTTAAAATTGGAGTGTATTTAAGGTTAACATTAGTAACCAATATACTGTCTGAATAAAAAGCACGACTATCTTTAAAAAATATTAATGATTTCAATACACATTTATAGATTTGAAAGGTAAAAAAAAAGTTCCACTTAACCGGTTTGCGTTTTTGGTAATCGATATTTGGTCCTACCGACGCTTAACCGGTTAACCAATTAACCGTTGTCAACACTTTTGTGTTTATTTTATACATTGAAGTCATATTTATACATTTTACAAAAAAATATCATGCTATATATACCTGAATGACTAAGTTTAACTATAAGTCATCTTTACATATACTTTCTTTTAAAAGAAAATCACTTATTATATTTAAATGTTCAGAAATATACAACAATCGAATTATTGTCTTCCCGTACTCTTATTCGTCGACAGATTTTCTGTATCTTTTACATGTTACCTCGTTATAAAAGAAAAGGGTATCAAATGTGGAAAGAAGGAAAGAATAATTAATATGGTTAGAATCATGTTAATACCAAATAATAATAAACAATGATTTAACAGATGTCATGAAAAAAAATAACCAATAATTAGGAATGCATGGGAAAAAGTTAACCGTGTTATCATGGCAGTTGTTATCTTATAGTTCGTTTCTATGTGTGTTGCATTGTCGTTTTGGTTTTTTGTTGCACTTCAGTGTTTCTGTTGTTTCGTTGTTTTCCTCTTATAGTTGATGTGTTTACCTCAGTTTTAGTTTGTAACCCGGGTTTGTTTTCTCTCAATCAATTTATGACTTTCGAACAGCGGTATACTACTGTTGCCTTTATTTATCACATTAAATATTTTCACGTTGTAAATGATTCTGTGAGGACATTTTTATCAACAGGTACGATCTGTAAACTTCAGCTTCAACACCAAAAGTTGATTAGGGAGCAAAATTTTCGATGAACAATTACAGAATGATTTTTTTTTTGTTATTTTGATTATACAAATTCGTCATATTTCTTAAGTTTACTTAGTTAAGTAAATATGCATGAATTGGTTCAATAATTTCCTTTAAAATTACCAGATACTTCATTTATATGACATTAAAGATGCATTAGATGCGATTAAGACACACATTTACAATACAATTCTTTACTTTAAAGGGGCATTAGCTGCGATTAAGACAAACAGTTACAATACAATTCTTTTTGTTTCAAGTATTGAATTACTAAAAGCGTAATTATAAAAAAAAAATGCGTTATGATAGGACGAATTCGGCCAAAAAACATAGCTGAAATATAACCAAAGCTTTTTTTTCCATAAGACCCCCTATGAAAAAAATAACGTACGTCAAAATATGACAATAACTCTTTTAACCATCGAACAAAAAGTAGATATACAAACCGTTTTCATTTCATGTTTAATGTCGTGCGAATCCAACCAAGCATTTCCTGAGGTCGGAATTACATCTCCAGTCAACATCTTAAACGTTGTTGTCTTTCCTGCCCCATTTTGACCAAGCAATCCAAAACATTCTTGTTGAGCAACGCTCACACATATTTCATCGACAGCCAAAAAGTTATCGTAATACTTCTTCAAATTCTTTACAACTATAGAATCTGATGTTTTTAAAGAATTAGCATCTGTTGTGTTTATTCGGTCTCGTTCTGCTTGAACGTCGCTATCCTCGTCAACAACTCCTGGTCGAGATTCACCCAAATCAGCATAAGACGATGCTATTTTCTTTTTCTTCATAGCAGAAGAACATTTTCTTCGAAGAATACCAGATTCAACGAGAAATAATACGAGAAAAAATAAGCATCCTTGAATAGCCATAAAACAGACATACTTTCCAACACCTGGAAAATCCCATGCCAAATAACTTTCATGAAACGGAAAGCAAAACTCTTTACATCCTGAAAAAAAATTGTGGACATTAATGCGTCTTATCTACAGACAGCTTATCCATGAAGTAGAATGGGGAATAAATTATCAGCTTATCCATGAACTTGAATTGGGAATAAATTATCGGTGTGCAAAATTCAGTAACTCTATAAAAACGCTGCCAGTCATTACACATAATGTGGACAATATAAATGAGATTGTTTGGAAAAAAAATGGACAAGCGGTTTGACACACATATAATATATATTAGACCCAATTTATCCCATATGTACTAACCGTGGATTTATAATTTTCTGTTATTGACCGAGAAAGACATGGGGAAGAGGGCAGGAAGAATGTATCCTAATCATATTTCAATATGCACAGATAAATGATTTTTTTTTTTACAGTATTAGCAATATGAAAAAAAGATATAGTAAATGTTCTGTTCTAACCACCTTTCTGTAACAACATGTTTTGCCTTATCTATACACAAATTCAATAAGATTTTTGGATATCTTTAAATAATAAGAGCAGACAGTAGAAAGCAGTATTTAAAATCGAAGCGTGGAAACAGAATCTGTATTATAATCAGATAACCGCATTGTTTAAAGGTGTAGCAAATATATTTTTCTTCAATGATACAATTTTTTGCTTTAGCAGTTTTTTTGAAACAATCTAATATGCTTATACCTAGATTTGTGTCGATGATAGAAGAGAGGCAAACAATATCACAATTACATTCAAACTTAAAAGTCTAAAATAAATTGACAACGCAATGAGCAAATAAGAAAAGGACATAAAGATAATGCAAAGACTGAGCAAAACGAACCCCGTCAAAAACAAGGGTAAATCACATGTGCTCCGGAAGGTTAAACAGGTCCAGCTTCCCGTGTGACAACCGTAAAGCTGCTCGTGTTTGTACAAACAATGAAATAAGTATAATTAGGTAGGTCACATTCCAGGAAAAGTAGGATGGGATTGTGGTTACGACGATTGGAACATATCCGTTGTCATCTGTGAAACATATATTCAACAAGAATGTGTCCAAAGTACATGGATGCCCCACTCGCACTATCATTTTCTATGTTCAATGGACCGTGAAATTTGGTGAACAAATCTCATTTGGCATTAAACTAAGAAAGATCATACCATAGGAAACATGTGTACTAAGTTTCAAGTTGATTGGACTTCAACTTCAACAAAAACTACCTTGACCAAAAACTTTAACCTGAAACTTGCACTTTCATTTTCTATGTTTAGTGGATAGCGAAATTGGGGTCAAAAGTCTAATTTGGCTTAAAAATTAGAAAGGTCATATCATAAGCAACATGTGTACTAAGTTTCAAGTTGATTGGACTTCAGCTTCTTCAAAAACTACCTTGACCAAAATCTTTAACCTGAAACGGAACAGACGGACGGACGGACGAACGGACGGACGAACGGACGAACTGACGAACGAACGGACGGACGAACGGACGCGCATACCAGAACACATAATGCCCCTCTACTACCGTAGGATGGGCATAATAAAAGTCACCCAACTAGTGAAATTTTCGAAGGAATGTTTTCAACATCACCACATGGAATTCTTGATTTTAAATATTCTTTGTGAGCAGCAACCCTCTATCAAGAAAATCATGATCGGAAAGGCAAACCCAATCATGTCGTACGAACTGAGAGGTATAAACTCTATATGCAGGCGCTGCTCGGATGTTGCTAACTAGAAATAGAAAGTTCACAATTGAGAAGTCGAAATGATCTCTAATGTTTTAAAGTTTTGTTCTCAACCAACCGTCATTGTTAATTTTGGATATTAGTCAAGATATGAGGCAGACTTAACTGAAACTGTGGTAACCTTCTTTCAAGTTCGATGGGAAAAATGCCTTCAACATAGTCACCAATCTTTATATTATTTATTGAGAGGACATCTATAGAGGATAGCTATTTTAACCATACCTGGACAACATGGGTTTTCTGGAACCAGACGGCAAATCAGGGGAAAACCAGTTTCTTTGCATCCTTCTGTATAGCCATAATTTGTGTAGACATTCATTATACCAGATCCCATGCAATAGGTCGGGAAAATCATAGCAAAAACCCAGTCCAGTGCATTGGCCGCGTCAGCAGTGTTTAAACTTGGTATCTTTAAAACAAAAACTGCCATCAAGGTGGCTAAACCTGCAAACACAATTAGTCATAAAAATACTATTTATAAATTCAAAGTGAAAATGTGTTATATATCAATGCTAAATGTATACCACGCCACGAAAAGAGTCATTCATCATTACATTATATTATGTTTTCCTTGTCTATATGCATGTTTAATCGATATTAATGAAAACCTTCGTGAAATCTCGAAATAAACCAGACATACATTCCAAAATACCTTTGTTTTAATTTTGTTCCCTAAGAAAACAAAATCATCATTGAAAAAAATAGATAATCCTCTTTTTGTTCTTTAAATTTCAAAAGAACTAGAACACACCCGCGATATCGCTGGTCCGTGACTGAATTAAAGTATCTAATTATGTGTAAGCCTTATTTTATCCTGGATTTTTAGTATTGGTATTGTCATCTGATAAAGTCATGCTAATTATAAGATGCACAGTTTTCTCGGCTTTCAAAATCTTTCTGTTTGAACCCGTCGACCTGGATTTTATCAATCATTGGTAATATTAATAAATTGGAAAACAAAAGGGCCTGGAATGATGAAATTTTTAATCAACAGCTTTGTCCTATATTATTTATTAATGAAGTTGAATTCTTTGATTCGCCGTTTTTACGTCATATCGGCTAACAAATTGAGAACTGTACCTCCGCCTTATTTTAAGTCTAGATTTTTAGTATTCGTATTATCATTTTATAAAGTCATGCTGATTAAAATCCTACAATAGGACACAATGTGACAATGATGAATTTAGTAGTGTCAACCGTGTGATTATGACCCGTGTATATAGCAAATCCCAAATACACCGTTTGGTGGTGGGCCTGACAGATGCGGAACGTACAGATAAGGTAATAGGTAACATGCGACATATAGATTGAAATAAACAATTAATTTCCCAATAGGCGACAATGGTAGCCTTTTTCGAGATACAGACTTTAGAAAGTAGTTTTTTTTTTAACGAAATTTAAAAAAAATTAAAGAAAAGTTATTAGGACAGTATTTTTTGGTCCAAAAAATATAGGTTCGCGTTGCTTTTGTTAGCGTAATTTGTACTTATCTCCCATGCCTATTAATTTTGCACTTAAAAATACGTGTTTCGTCCTAGCGTTGAATAGACATCTCAGTTCCGTAAGGGCTTAAGGAAGTAATTTATTTTGCCTTTATTATAAAGCAGAGTGCACGAAGTCTCTAATTATAAAAAAATAACGGGCGCACATATCGACCAATCAGGATTAGCCATGCTCTTAATTCTGAATACCATGTTATGCTCATAAAATGGCTGCGCCCATAATATAATGGTTTAATGTAAACTATAATGACATGTCTAAAAGGAAATCACATCGGATAGTTCCGGAACTTATTAATTTGTCCAATTACTTATTGTTTGAAACAGTAATCGATGTTAAAATTTTCAGTATACCTATCAAGTGTATTTACCCTAACAATATAAGTTTGACCTGTAGCTTTCTTTGGTTATACGTTTATTAGGTGAAGAAAAAACAATCTTTAGATTTAGTAGTAAAGACTTTTTTTTATATAACTCTGAGATATTATATTGGTGTGACCTTTTTCTTCTCTTGTCTAAAATTTTTTAACGCTAATGCAACAATATTTACCCCGTAAGTTAGCTTTATCGGTATAAAACAATGTTTAAGAAATAATTGATGCAAGCTATAATTTATTGTAGTTTTAACATGGGTAGGCATTATATTCGTGATTATTTTTGCCCGAGCGATAGTGAGGGCTAAAATAACACGAATATAATGCCTACCCATGTTAAAACTACAATAAAGTATAGCTTACATCAATTATTTCGATTCTGATTAGGACAATTTAAGTAATTTCCATGTCCGACGTGTATAAGGGTAAAGCAATTGTGTAGTCTCTTCCATGAACCTCCCTTTTTTGTTTGTAAAGAAGCAAACGGCTAGTACTTTGATTTTTCAGAGGGAGGAGTTATTGAACAGCCAGCATGAACGGTTGTCGTATCTCGGTCAAATATGTTAATTTCGGAATGCAACACATTACCGTCATAATAAATGAATTAGTAACAACATGTGCATCATTTAAGAGTTTGGAAGTGTTTTAAGTTAATGAAATATATTAAATGCATGCCAATTTGATAAAATTCATTATTCTGCAGTAGTCAATATACGCATGTGCAAAAAAAATGTTGGATTTAGAGCATGGGTTTATTCATAAAGCGAAAGAAGCACGTCATATTAGAATTCCTGATAAAAAAAAATCTAGCATTTTAACAGCAACCATTTCTTCTCTCTTTTTGCACGCATGATCCATATTTATAAAGACTTCATGAAATTAACAAAATACAGATGTTTCGATTTTTGGACTTTTTTGTATTTGATATGGTCTCTTAAAAAACCCTCATAATTAAAATAAACCAAACAATAACATAGCTAAGAGATTCATTATTCTATTATTTGTTCCTTAAAATGTCAAGAACACCGATAATTACATTGTCTGATGATATTAATGCGACCTTTCCGTTTCTTGTCTAATTTTGTTTTCCGCGCTAAAGCAAAATTATTTTTCAACAGGTCAACTTCATCAAATAGTACCATTGGTTTCTTCTCTCTATTTTTCTTTTATACATCAAATTTGCAATATATAACAATGTTACCTGATAAAATATTCAGCATACTAACAGCAACCATTCCCGCAGGTGCTGTTTTAAATAGAAACTGCATGACGTACACATAAGGCAAAGAACTCCAGCCAAACAGCAGAAACAATAAAAACAAGAGTCCAAGACGGTGATTCTTTACAAATGCATCTGTGTTGAAAGCAGCGAATACTATGACTATTAGAAATACTGGAATCAAATAGTTGATCAAATCCCATAAGAAATTAGAAAACCAGAATTCTCCGTCTCCAACCCCGCTGACTTTTTGTAAGTGTTTAGCGCCACTTGCTCGTTCTTTGATTAAGAAGATAACGAAGCTTCCGATCAAGAATGCCATTCCAAATATCACGGTGAATGCTACGGTAAATCCTGTTCCGATGGTTGAGAAGAATATTCCCCTACTATTTTCAGATAGAGATATTGGCAATGGAAAGTTTCTAGTGCTGATAGAGTGATTATTTAAGGACATTGCGTGCCTCAAAATTGCATTCATGGTATACGCCATTGCTATAGATGGACCGTGAAATGGCTGGCCGTTAAAATAAACAGTCATTTCTGTGACTGGATTCCCACCCTGTATACCTTGTTGCATATCTAAACCAATAATATATTTCTTATTAAAAGTAGCAATACCGACAGTTTTAGTTTTACTAAGAATAGCGTCGTCAAAAGAACCATTATTTGTGCTAGTTGGAGAGTCCCCTCGTAAACTCAGTAAGTTTTTGTACTGGGTAGCTACACCTGTTGTAAAAGTCGTTGGGCTTGCACCAGAGAAATAAAGCTCTGTTAACCCATTTCCGAAAGGGGTCAAGTCCATTTTCAAGACAGGTTCATCAGAAATTTTCGGTACAGAGAGTTCAATTGATAATGCCATGATTGTGAAAATAACAGGGACAATTAATTGAACGCCTGTAACTAAACGATTTCGGATCGTATGAATTATTTTCTTGATAAACATTCCATAAAACTGTTGTACCATTAAGTGAATTCCATGATTTTTCTGTACGTCTTTGTTAAATGCTAAAATGAAAAACGCAATAATAAAGTCCATCCTAGCAACATATTTCTTCATTTTTAACTAAGGCGACCAATCTTTGAATTAAAGTTTGTGAAATCATGACGTTTAATCCCGTTATAATTTAAAATGAAGACTATTTCTAGATTTTATCCCAACAATTTAAAAACATTTTAACTAAATCTGACCTTGTAAAAAAAACCATCTTCATATTAGGCAAAAGTAAAGTTTTTAAATCAGCAAAAACGGAACGATTGGATTAGTAATGAACCAGAATCACATTGAAGCTGAAGGTTGTTACAGAAAGGAAAAATCGAAATCGTAGAAACATAAAGATTATCGCAATCATGACAGAGATCTACTTCAATTTAGCATTATATATAAACAAACTGTGTATTCTTTGAAATACCTCTAGACTAGTCAATAATTGTGTCTTAATACCAAACATTAACTCGATAAACAATGAAAGTATAAACAATGTAAAAATGCAAATAACAGGCTTCTTAAAATCCATCATAATCTTTCAACAAATGGAACATAAATAAATAATGACACTTAATAAAATTGAAAATGGAAATGGGGAATGTGTCAAAGAGACAACAACCCGACCATAGAAAAAACAACAGCAGAAGGTCACCAACAGGTCTTCAATGCAGCGAGACACCCCCGCACCCGGAGGCGTCCCCCAGCCGGCCCCTAAACAAATATATACTAGTTCAGTGATAATGAACGCCATACTAATTTCCGAATTGTACACAAGAAACTAAAATTAAAAACAATACAAGACTAACAAAGGCCAGAGGCTCCTGACTTGGGACAGGCGCAAAAATGCGGCGGGGTTAAACATGTTTATGAGATCTCAACCCTCCCCCTATACTTCTAGCCAATGTAGAAAAGTTAATGCATAACAATACGCACATTTAAAATTCAATTCAAGAGAAGTCCGAGTCTGATGTCAGAAGATGTAACCAAAGAAAATAAACAAAATGACAATAATACATAAATAACAACAGACTACTAGCAGTTAACTGACATGCCAGCTCCAGACTTCAATTAAACTGATTGAAAGATTATGATTTCATCATATGAATATCAGGCACAATCCTTCCCGTTAGGGGTTTAGTATCATACCATCATAACATATATGAGAAGAACATAACCCGTATCATGCCAACAACTGGTTTTCTAATAAATGTGTTTAGTTCCGATGCAAAGACACTATAAGTGAATCAATATTAACGCCAAAATAAGCAATCTTTAGTGACCTGACAACAGTATCGTAACTATATCCCTTCTTGATAAGTCTATTTAAAGGTTTTGTTAGTTTCTGAGGTGAATACTGACATTTTTGTGCTTTATAAAGAATATTTCCATAAAAAATTGGATGTGAAATACCTGAACGTATAAGAAGTCTGCATGTTGAGCTATATTTACGAATGATGTCCTTATACCGATGATAAAATCTAGTAAATGTTTTGACTAGTTTGTGATATCGAAAACCCTGGTGTAATAATTTTTCAGTAATACATAAATTTCTCTCGTTAAAATCTAAAACATTGTTACATACACGAGCGAATCGTACAAGTTGAGATATATAAACACCGTGAGATGGTGACAATGGAACGTCACCATCTAAAAATGGATAATTAACGATAGGAAATGAAAAATCATCTCTTTTAATATCATAAATTTTAGTATTAAGCTTTCCGTTAGTGATATAGATATCAAGATCGAGGAAAGGTCAGTGATCATTGTTAGTATTAGCTTTATTTAAAGTAAGTTCAACAGGATAAATTTAGTATACATACTAAAGTCGTCATTATTGAGAGCCAAAATGTCATCCAAATATCTAAAAGTATTATTAAATTTGTTTATGAGATGTTGTTTCGATGGGTCTTTGCTGATTTTTGTCATAAATTGTAACTCATAGCAATACAAAAACAGGTCCGCAATAAGTGGTGCACAGTTAGTCCCCATTGGAATTCCAATAACCTGACGATATACGGAATCTCCAAAGCGAACAAAAATGTTATCTAGTAAAAATTCAAGGGCATATATAGTATCAAAGCATGTCCAATTGACATAGTTTTTTTGTTTATTGCTATTAAAAAATGACCTAAAAGAGTTTGAACATATATATTCACATTCTGACTTTTTAAATGCCTATTTAATTAGGTGGGTGAATTTTTTCTTAATGAGAATGTGAGGCAATGTGGTATACAGGGTAGAAAAATCAAAACTTTGAACAGATTCAAAATCACCAATATAAGCATGCAATTTATCAAGTACTTCCAACGAGTTCTTGACACTCCAAAAGTAATTAATTCCACTATTTTCGAAGGCCTTATTTGAACAATTTATTATCAGGTTTTTGATTGTACCAAGTGTACTGGTAAGAACCATTTATGTAATATTACCGTTAATATGAAAACACTTTCAAACAAGAATGTGTCCCCAGTACACGGATACCCCACTCGCACTATCATTTTCTATGTTCAGTGGACCGTGAAATTGAGGTCAAAATCTTATTTATTATAGTAGGTGGGGCATAAATAAACTAAACTTACCAATGAATTGACCATTTGTTGTTTGTGTCATTCCGACTGAATTGACATAAGCATTATCTGCTCCAGAACCGAAACCATTTTTCTCAGATTTTTTATCAATCGTGAAACCAGGATTTTCAAAACTCTCCAACTTATTTTTATCTGGACTGTCTTCCTCAACCTCTGCCGACTCTCCAACCCTATTAACATGAAACAAATGTTTATGCCAGAAAATAAAAATCTTTTTGATTATGCATTAATTCAAAAGTAAAATCACAAAAATACTGAACTCCGAGGAAAATTAAAACGGAAAGTCCCTAATCAAATGGCAAAATCAAAGGATAAAACATTTCAAACGAATGGACAACAACTGTCATATTCCTGACTTGGTACAGACATTTTCAAATGTAGAAAATGGTGGATTGGACCTGGTTTTAAAAGCATCATACATAACATGTACTACAGTCGCAGCATAGCATACATACGAACTAAAAGAAATAGCAAATATTTATATCCCATCTACCTCGTTTTTATATTGAACAGATGTATACATTGATAGATATTTGTTACTAAACGTTTTATGCTATTTATATGAAAACAGATCGTTACGTGCCGAATCAAAATGGAAGTACAATATTGTCCCACAATTACAAAAACTTTCATTACATATTTTAAAAAGCCTTGACCACATGAGCTCAAGATAAATAGCGGTCCTAAAGTTATATTGTACAACAGACAATATATGTTTAAATTTCCTTAACGTTCACAAAAACTGTTACTTCAAAATAACGTTAGGTTAACATTCGGTCATTCACAAAGGATAAAAAAACCTGTCCTCCTATCTTTAAAAAGCTGTTGGTCAAAAGATGTCGATCACAACGTGTTATTATGCTACAAAACAAAAGGTCAACTTCTCATTGTCTTCATGCTATAAAAGTAAAAACAATAGTTCACGTTCCCTCTAAATATTCACTATAGAGATTCTGATCGGGTCACGAGAAATATGTGACGAACATTTAAAGTTTATTCAAAATATTGAAATATTTAAAATATCCGCAACAAAAGAGGTAGCAGCCTGATAGATCTCAAAGAACACACACATGTTACAACTTTAATGTGCCAAGCTGCTGAACGAATATGATCTCATTCTATTCAGGAGTTTCTGAGAAAAGTGTGCTGAAAATATCTGTGTTAAAAGGCTATATAAACGGACGAATTGATGGATAGTGACATTGCTATCAATGCCCCACTTAGAGTAGGAGTATGATATGAATAAATCTTAATGCGGCAAAATAATGACTGGTTAAGTGTGTGAATCATTAAACTCTACTAGCGATTTATAACTTTATTCGAATTCTTACTAGCATAACTATATTTTACAGCAACATTGATACACACACGTTTTATAGCATAATAAACACATGTATGCAATCTTTCATTTCCCCAAAAAAATATGGTAAAGGGCTAACATTAGGTCCATTTTCCGACTTCCAAATTTACTATGCTTTTCTGTGGTGTAACAAGTTAGAATTCATCAACCTATATTTTTACAAGAATTGGTTTTGATAGAATAAACGGTATGCTGAACATTTTTTATGAAAGAATTGAAAAAAAACTGGTCTATGTTTCTGATGCATAACTGACTATTTTAGTTAATATAACTCACTTCAAGAAAACTTCTTCCATTGTAGTTGCTGTTGTTCCAAAGCTTGCAATACCAAGTTCTGAACTCCTGGCCTCAATTTCCAACAGTAATTTTTCAAAGAATTCAGATTTATCAAAGGGTAACAGGTATGACAGTTCAGCACTGATTTCACTTTCTAATGATGCTGAAGACACATGAGACTTCACTAAGTTTGTTACATTGGCAACATCACATGATTTGTCTTTGACCATAACTAGATGATATCCAGCACCTTCAATTAAACATATTCAATTTCAGAAAGGATAAATGTTAACAGAATCATGATACAATAACAGATAGTAAAACTTCAGCATTTAGACAAAATTCATCTAGATACAACTCTAGAACACAACGTAGCATATAGTACTACAGTGACAAAAAATTACAAGATAAAAAAAAAATATACAATGTACATATGTTGGAAGTATTTACATATTCTAACGTATTTTCAACAGAAAAGTAGTTAAATTCTTCTGTAGCACAGCGAGGAAATCCGGCTCATTGCATGATTTAGGAATTTAATCACTTTATTTTCTTGTATGTCATAGGATGTTATCTTAAATGCATCGATCTCCCCCAAAATTTGTAAATGGCCTTACTATTGTAATATATACAGGAACGTATAAGCAAACAATCAAAGTTTATTTTATGATAACTCTGTTTTATTTATATTGCAGCGTTGATACTAAGGATTCAAATTCTTTTGTACTACTATAGCATTCCAATTAAAAAGAGGCTTGCCTCTGTATACATAATAGAATAATTCATTTTAAAATAAAGAAAAGTTTTTATCATGCAAGTTCAAAATACCTATAAATAAGGAATTTACCGTATGTCTTTTTCAAAAAATAAGATGTTCCACAACATTTCACAACCCCTTCCGCCATAATGGCAATTCTGTCCCCCAAAAGATCAGCTTCGTCCATGAAATGTGTTGACAAAACAATTGTTCTGCCTGCTCTAAACTTCTGAAGTATATCCCAAGTTTGCCTTCTGGCTGCAGGGTCCATCCCTGAAGTTGGTTCATCTAATATAACTGTCTATGAGTATAAAATGTTTGCATTATGATAAGTAATAGTTACGTAAAATTGGTATTGATTATCAGTAATGATTTGAGAATACATACAAAAGAATGATTTTGTTTCAGGTTCTCACAATTTAAGAATGACAGTAACACATTTACTTAACGGAAATTTACATACAGTATTAACAAAGGTAAAATCACAAAAAAATACCTAACTCCGAGGAAAATTCAAAACGGAAAGTCACTAATCAAATGGCAAAATCAAAAGCTCAAACACGTTAAACGAAACATAAACAACTGTCATATTCCTGACATGATACATGCATTTTCTTATGTAGAAAATTGTTGATTAAATCTGGTTTTATAGCTAGCTAAACCTCGCACTTGTATGACAGTTATGTGAGACATGTATGACATTATATTGACAACGATGTGTGACCAAAACAAACAGACATGATAGATAAATATGTCACAAATAAGGGTACTGCAGTCAACATTGTGTTATAATCTTAATCACTATAAATGAAAAATCAAACAAAAACTGAAAGAGTCACAAAAGGACAAGGTATGGGGTGGGTTTAAACAAGTTAGCGAAATCCCAATTCTCCTCCTTACCTGGGACAGTGGTGTAGCAGTACAACATAAGAACATAAAGGGTAATCGAACTCAAGTGAAACAATTTTAACATGTATAAGTGGAAGGACAAAGCTTACAGAGAAAAAAAAACGAACAAAATAAACAGATTCCGTTTACAAAACATTACACAGAAACTAAGGATTTAGCACGACTATGATATTCATCTCAGAATAAGTAAATCATCTATCTCATCCAAATCACAGTTCTCATGGAACAGAAAATATATAAACAGGTGTCTTCTATTCCGTCCGCAATTTTTCGGGAAAGTAAAATCTAAATTAAGAACCATGGATGAAACTGAAACTACACGTGTATGATAAAAATAGAACATGCAGTTTTTTTCTTGACCAAATTCCAATTTCTAAAGGATAGCGAAATGTGCATTCTTGTGTTGTTCTTTTGTGAATTATTCAGAAGTAGAGATAACAATTTTGAAATATTGTTTTCTTTTCAAGTCTCAATATTGAAGATTACTAGTAATTATAGAATTATAGAGTATAAGGTATAGGGAAGAAGAGAGAGGGTGAAGAAAATAATGTTACTTTGTCGGGGCCTTTAATAACTGACGAAACGTTAGGGATTTTTCTAATGGTTGGTGGCCTTATGGTTGCCTATTATAATTGCTTATATCCACTTCATTCGATGTGTGTTACATTTAAATGTTGTGTTTCTGTTGTGTCGTTGTTCTCCTCTTATATTTGATGCGTTTCCCTTAGTTTTAGTTTGTAACCGGGATTTGTGTTTTTTCACTATCGATTTATGAGTTTCAAACAGCGGTATATTACTGTTGCCTTTATTTATTAAACATTGGTTAACATCTGTTATCTTAATCTTTTAGCTGAAATGAGTTTTTATAAACAGATGGTCGATGTCAATGCTAAAAGACGTTTAGTCCATGGTTATCACAAGCCCAGTTGTCGATGCAGATATGCATACTTAAAAAATCATTGATGAGGTAAAATATACTATTTATAAAACAATAAAATCAATAGCACGTAGTTTTTCAATCCACATATTATTACATGTGCGTTTTTGCAAACGGAATACGAATTATTTAGTTTTCTATGTTGTGTCATGTGTCCTATTGTTTGTCTGTTAGTCTTCTTTCATTTTTAGCCAGGCGTTGTCAGCTTATTTTCGATTTATGAGTCTGACTGTCCCTCTGGTATCTTTCGTCCCTCTTTACGTAGTGTCTTCATATTGTTGCTGCTTTTGAAATTCTGCATATTTTTGGTATTGCATCCAGATGATTGACATTGCAATAAGTCATTGACTTTTTTTTAAAGGTTTACATTATTATTCTTGTAAGATGTTTGTGAAATTGAAGGTTTCATGGAAGTAACCAATAACAACACTTTTGCCCTTTGTTGGACAGTATGTTAGTCTCATATGAAGTCTATCTATGGTCTAACTAGAAAAATGTATGGAGTAGAATTAGAGATTTGACGATTTTAAGACAAATTTAAAAGGTTTTTCGCCGATTGTATGTGCTTTCTATACATTTATGCATCCATACTGAGAGAAATCAATCTGTAATACTTCAGATGATAAAAAGATAAATGCATGATATTTTCGATTTTCAGTTGTAGTTCAACGAGCCAAAGTTGCATGCAAAATTTTAACAAAGTCTGCGACATAGCCCATTTACTGTTCATTGACCGTAAACTATTATTTAGTCCTTCATAGAACAACTGCCATCATCGTATATACTGAAAACAATATTTTTTTTTCAATTTCGACATGTTAAAACAGAATCCAGTGCCAAAAAATCTTGCTGTGAAATGGGCTTCTGTAATGCAATAGCGCGTTTCTAAATATAAAGTGTCATGCTTTTAATTCATGATGTACATATATGTACCTTCGATCCTGCAATAAGGGCAATTCCAACAGACAACTTCCGTTTCTGTCCTCCAGACAGGGTACCGGAAAACTTATTTCTCTTGGACTCTATTTCCAGAACAGATATCATTTCATTGACCTCATTATTGATATCTTTAGATGGACAGCCTTTCAACTAAAATTATTCAATTAATATATCATTATTTCGAGAGAAAAAGAAAAAAAAATATTGACAGAAAAAGAAAGTGTAATACAATTGGTCACTTCTGTTCAATTTTTATTAATGAACCTATACGTTTTCATTCATATGTTTTAAAAAGTTTTAAAAAATATATATAAGCTGTGTATCTTTGATGACTTTAAATACGTTTCCAACACAAGTCTTTCTTTAAAAATATATTTAACATTTTTTTTTTAAATTATTGAAAAACTAAAGCATTTGGATATAACTACATCAAATGGCATCCAACTTTTTGTGTTATGATCGCGTAATTGGTTTTAATTTATAGAAGTGTTTTCATTCATATGTAGCTTGCTAAGTACGCTATTCTAACATTCCTATACTTTTGAAAAGGTACGTTGAGACGTAGAAAATTCAAATTTTATGTGAATTCCCATTTTTCGTCAGCGCTAATTTAAGGGATACTTCTGCGTTATTTATTTTTGATGCAGACGGCTATGCCTAATATATATTATGTAACAAACTTTCACTTAATCTTTATGTAGTGTACCTTCGCAAAGAATCTTAAGTGCTCTTCAATTGTCATTGTTTCAAACAAGATGTTGTGTTGTGGACAAAGACCAATGCTTTTTCTAACACTTGTTATGTCTTTTCTTATATCATATCCGTTTACTTGAGCGGTGCCACTGGTTGGTTCAATAAATCCTATAAGTAAAATTTATGAAAAAGATTTAACATGTTATCTACAGCTGAGCTTCTATGATTTCTAAAAACGTCTAATAGATGAGTTTGTTTAACAACGTACTGAATTAATTGCAAGTTAAAACATCTTTGAACACTGAATAAACAAGTTCAAGGTTTACATTCATCCGTTTGGTACCGGTGTCGTGTTATGATTTGCTTGTAATTTCAACTCATCCAATAGATACTGATTTTAGTGTTCGTCGAACAAACTAAGAAACTTTGATATTATTTTGTTTTGATTTATACACACTTATATCAAATGTTCTAATACTATGAAATGATACCATCATCTACATTTACTAATCTTTCATCTTAATTAAATTTGGTGTCAAATCATTGTCTGTTTTTACATAAAAATAGAAATAGAATTAAAAAAAATGCACAGGCATATACCAAGGGACAATAAGCAATCATCAAGCAAAACAAAACAGCATTAAAAACAAGAACTGTACGAAAAAAAGGCAACAGCAGTTTACTGATGTTAAAAAAAACTATATAATGGTAACAACAACGACTTAAAGCAAAGTGAACTCTTATACTACAAAAGAGTATTTTTCTAGAGACGCAAATTATGTTGATCTTAATTTGTTTTATCATATTATATAATAAATCGTTTTCGCTGACGAAATTTTAGCAAGATACAAGAGATTCTTGTTAAATTTAAGTTGGCATACACATTATCAAGATATATCAACACTGTTTCCAGCTAGAATTAATTACTTTTCTTGTGTCATTTTTCCAAAGTTAAAAGGTCTTCTAATTTTGTCTGTTATAATTTTGCAGCTAAATACAAGAAACATAATGACATAATATATATGTTAAAAATAAAACCAAAACAATTGAGAAAACATTTTTTGATAAAAAGCTTTTCCGCAGATACTACCGGAATAATAACAATGACGTTAGTAGTCAACACTTCGGTGCTGACATGAATATCAATAATGTGGTCATTTTTATAACTTTCCTGTTTACAGAACTTTGAAAACTAAGGATTTTCTTATCCCAGACATAGATTACCTTAGCCGTATTTGGCACAACTTTTTAGAATTTTGTATCCTCAATGCTCTTCAACTTTTTACTTTTGGCTTAATAAATATTTTGATATGAGCTTCACTGATGAGTCTAATGTAGACGAAACTCGCGACTGGCGTACTAAATTATAATCCTGGTACCTTTGATAACTATGTCAGCAGCGAAAGTATAAACATTTTTATCAGAATAAAAAATATTAACGAGAATGTAAAAATTAACTTTAATCGCATGTATCAAACATATTTTGTGCAAATAATTATTTACAAAGCGTAATACGTACGTCATATTAGAATATGATTCACGTTACCGACTTCGATAAAGCAGTTGCGACGTTTAGACGGCTCAATGTATCTTCATTGATGTTCGATGTTTTAAACAATTCAAATACCAGTTTTTAATAAAACTTAAAAAAATAAACAAATAAAGTCGTGTTTAACTTGCCAGTTAACATAGACATCGTCGTTGTTTTACCAGCTCCATTATGACCCAAAAGTGCGGTTATATTTCCTTCATACATGTTGAGTGTCGTATCTCTTACAGCTATTTTCTTCTTTTTACCATTCCCATAAACCTAGAATTATCTAAAACTGTTAGTCTTTGCACCTTTTAAAGTTGTCAATACAAGGTGAAACAAGTATTCAAAAGGTTTGAAAAACTGCGATGAATAAGATGGTTGATAAAAACAATTCAATATACATTTAACTATGTTAAGTATCAAAACAGTGACAGTCGGAAAATACCGAAAGCAAAGACAAACTCAATCAAAAGTGGAGGACAAAATGACAACATCAGGGCTCAAAATAGAAACAACCGAATGATGAACAACAGTCTCAAAAACCAACATAGAAGACTTAGCAACACAAATCTCACCAAAAACCGAGGATGATACCAGGTGCTTCAAAAGTGTAAAGAGATCGCAAAACAAATTCACCTAGATTTGTATAATTTTTCGGTGATAAATAGCAATATTTTCCATGGCGCACTTAAACCAGGTAAATATTATTCGGATAAAGGAAAGGTTCCTATTAAATTCTTGATGATTTAACTGAGATAAAATCGCTTTTCAAGTTGATAGTATAGACATTAATTTTAGTTGATAAAGATCAACTTTCAGATGGCTTTTGCTCACAAATTGGTGACTAAATCAACTGTTTTAGAATATAACTTATTTTCCTCTTATGAACAGCAATAAAGATGAAACCAGCAACTTAAAAGCTATTAAATCAAGATATAAAAGACATAGACAGGACAGATGTTCCTTAATAACTAGCTATAAAACCAGGTTCAATCCACCATTTTCTACATAAGAAAATGCCTAAACCAAATCAGGAATATGACAGTTGTTATTCATTAGTTTGATGCGTTTGAGCTTTTGATTTTGCCATTTAATTAGTGACTTTCTTTTTTGATTTTTTTTGGACTAATTTTGTGATTTTACTTTTTTCAAACAACTAAGAAAAATATCCATCCAAACAGTATCTATGTTATGTCTACACATTTGCTGTAATAAAAAAAAAACTAGATGTGTCTAAACCACACGAATGACCCAGTCTCAAAAAGTTGACAAAATGACAGAATGATGGAATGACGGAATGACGGACAAGGTAAAACTATATGGCACCGACAACTTTGTTGCCATAAAAAAATATGCGGCTAATGTGTTACCTTCCTTAAATGCTGTATTGCTATTCCAGCTTTCTTGTCTGAAGGTTCGGCCTCAAAGTATGCTGGATCTAGACCGATTACTGAATGCTCTCTTTCATACTTCTCCTTTTTCTTTGATCCACACCAATAGTTTTTCTATAAAAGTAAATGAACTTCGAGTGGATGATATTGAGGTTATATGAAAATTAAACGTTACTTCAATACATTTTAAACAAGAATGTGTCCTCAGTACACGAATCTATGCCTGAGGTAGTAAAGCCTTATTATTTCAAAAAAATAAAAATTTTGTAAACAGTTAATTTATAAATATAACAATATCAATGATAATTCATGTCAGCACAAAAAGTGCTGACTACTGGGCTTGTGATACCCTCGGGGAAATAAATCTCCACCAGCAGTGGAATAACGACACCACACTAGTGTATATAATGAAGTTGAACACACCGCGAACCCCGACCAGAGAAGTGAAAACTGTTTCACTGACACGAAAGATTCCACTCACAGTTGTACGAACGAAAGTACGACATCTACATCAACTGTAGTAAATCTTGTGAAGGATACCGAGATACAAGAAGACTCAAAAATATTACACTCGTCAGCACAATTTCATTCAAAAGTATTGTTGAAAAATTCCGTGACCTCCGTTTGGTCAGATCGTCATTGCACAGATACGAATATTCTGTTTGATGAAGGCGCTCAAAAGTCTTTTGTTACGGAATGTCTTGCGCTAAAATTAAACCTGCAGAGAGAAGGAGCCGAAAATATTATGATAGAGAGATTTGGACAGATTCACAAAATAACACAAGCACACCTATAAGCACTGCTTGATATTACGCCACACCGGAATGACCTCATAAGCCTGAGAATTTTTTTATCGTTCCCACAAGTATTGAACAAATAATGTTAGAACAGTTATGTTTCATAATTATCTCCATGTGCTAGTGTTGTGCTGTTTTGTTTTATATTGACCTTTGAAAAACATTTTGATTTTATGTGCCTTTGTTTGTAAGTGTCCTTGTAGCAAACTTTTGTGGCAGCTAATTTATATTGGTAGAGGAACCCGCAGTTCCCTCAAAAAGCCGACTTCAGCATAAAAATATTCAATACTTGTAAATTTACGATCGAAGTTTAGCACATCTCGCCACGACCGGAGTTCGAACCCACAACATCATTTGATAACATGAAAGATGATGAAAATAAAGTTTTCATATTTTACTTACAGTGAATGGAAAATATAATGGTTCTGCAACTCCATATTCGCCAGGCATAACGGCATCAACATACCACGTGATTAGAAGATAAAGAACAGTATCACACAGCAACATGATTATGGCTGTCAGTAATGTAAAATCAGCATCAACTGTGGGTGGTTTGTAAAAGTTTGACCACTGTGCACCTTCACCTGTTAAAATTGCAAATATGCCTAGACTATTGTAAAAAAAAACTTATTTGCATTTAAAAGAATCTATGTTTCTTTTTTGTGAAATCACATAAAATGCTAAAACTAAAAAATGTCATCATGTACTGAAAGAAAAGAGAAAAAAAAAACCATATCCTTAAATAGAAATGTCCATGAAAAGGGCTAAACTATTTAAGGGACCGTTCAATATTTATCAGATGGATGGGCCGGTGCAAAATGGGGAGGGGCAAGCACTTTTTTTGTGGAAATATTTGGATGGGCGAGAACTTTTTTTAATATATATAGTGGATGGGCTAGAACTTATTTTATTTGAAAAAAATTTGCTTTCAATTTTATCGGTGTGGAGGAAATTCCTTTTGCAGGCACAAAAAACATAAGGGACATGGTCTCAACAATAATTTTCAGTTTAGGCCAAATCCAGATAGTCATCTTTAAATTGTTTTATAACTTTTTCAAATCAACATGGATTTTCATAAAACTTTACAATTATTTCATTTATATATTGATCTTATAAAATACCAGGTTGTTTGGTAGTTTGGTTTATTGCTGTCATTCTATGAATTTAATAAATAGGTTAAAAAAAAGCTAAAATTTTCAGTTTTGGCTAAATCCAGATAGTCATCTTCAATTTTTTTTATAACTTTTTCAAATCAACATGGATTTTCATAAAACTCTACAATTATTTCATTTATATATTGATCTTACAGAATACCAGGTTGTTTGGTAGTTTGGTGAACTGCTGTCATTCTATGGATTTAATAAATAGGTTAAAAAAAAGCTAAAATTTTCAGTTTTGGCTAAATCCAGATAGTCATCTTTAATTTTTTTCATAACTTTTTCAGATCAACTGGCATTTTCATAAAACTCTACAATTATTTCATTTATATATTGATCTTATAAAATACCAGGTTGTTTGGTAGTTTGGTTTATTGCTGTCATTCTATGGATTTAATAAATAGGTTAAAAAAAGCTAAAATTTTCAGTTTTGGCTAAATCCAGATAGTCATCTTTAATTTTTTTTATAACTTTTTCAAATCAACATGGATTTTCATAAAACTCTACAATTATTTCATTTATATATTGATCTTACAGAATACCAGGTTGTTTGGTAGTTTGGTGAATTGCTGTCATTCTATGGATTTAATAGAAAGGTTAAAAAAGCTAAAATTTTCAGTCTAGGCTAAATCCAGAAAGTCATCTTTAATTTTTTTTATAACTTTTTCAAATTAACATGGATTTCCATGAAACTCTATAGTTATTTCATTTATATATTGATCTTACAGAATACCAGGTTGTTTGGTAGTTTGGTGAATTGGTGTCATTCTTATGGATTTAATAAAAAGGTTAAAAAAAGCTTAAATTTTCAGTTTAGGCCAAATCATTTGATAGTCATCTTTAAACTTCTTTATTACTTTTTCAAATCAATTTAGATCTTCATATAACTCTACAGCTATCTCATTTATATATTAATCTTACAGAATGCCAGGTTGTTTGGTGTTTTACTGTCAAATGTACGGAATTAATTAATAGGTGAAAAAGGGTGCATTAAAGTCAAAAATATGTCTGCCTAAATTGCTTAAAAAGACCATAATTTCTTTTTTGAAAGATTAGATAAAGGGACATTGGTATTTGAACTATATTTAACATGCTGTGCTATTAAGACAATAATTAGTAATTCAGCATATGATAATATTTTTACTAGTCCAAGAGCTATTGTCCCTTAGTTTAAATTATTTCCTTTATTTTAAATCAATATTTATCTGAGGCTGCAAATATAAAATCAAATATATACATGTATATTCATGCTGGTTTTAAAAACAATAAAATGTATGGTTCTGATACACACTTAAATATTTATATATAAATGGAATTAACTAGCACATTTTAAATTTTGTATTTACACCAAAGTCTATTCTTTGATTTCAAGACATAAACCTGCAAACTTTCAAATAGAAAAAGAACTTTAATATTTTTTTATTGTTTTAAGCTTTAGAGGGGCAAGGACTTTTTTTATAGATTTTTTTAGATGGGCGAGGACTTTTTTTCAGAATTTAAAAGGATGGGCATTAACTTTTTTAATGTATCAATATTAAGAATGCACCGGCCCATCCATCTGATAAATATTGAACGGTCCCTAAGGAAAGACTTCAATGTCAAACTGGAATATGATAAAAAGGAAAATAACAAACTTCGGAACTCTAAGAAAAACCAAGTATTTTTTTGGAATTATCGTTTCGTATCCACAAAAATAAAACATACCTGTGCCTTCATACGCTGCAACAGTTTTGACTCCAAATGCCATGGCAACATTACCAAAAAGACACGCCATAACTTTCTGTGCAAGTGTCATAGCTCCATATTGATCATCATTATTTAGGAAAAAGTAAGGAAAGTAAGTCAAAAAGTATATCATCCCTCCAGCAAATAGTCCAGTGTTTGCTGAATAGAAATTTATAGCACATTGGTTATTGTATTGTATTTAAAATCTAAAATATGTTATATAAGTGGAAGGTTTGTCGTCTTGGATAAGGATTCTCTGATCATTTACCATTTTAAAACATCTTGTGATAAGTAATACGACAGACATTATTCAGTTTTCCAATGGGATGATAGGGTTGTTTTTTCCTATGCCCTTTTTGACACATTAAGTTGATTCTAATGATTACATATTGATGTTTTAATCGGTCAAAAATCACTAATATTATAAGAATAAAATATCAGAGGTTTTTACCGTTATCTTTTTATTGAGATATAAAAGGAGTAGGACGAATGCTAGAAATTGATTAGGTTATGAAGGTAATATATATGTTTTGTGAAGGCAACTGATTGAATACATATTTCATTTTTATTTGACCAGGAAATTAATATTCGTATTACTTTCAATTTGTTCGCATTTTCCCACTGAACCGCTATGTTTTTCATGCATTTCAAAGAATACACATCGTCTACTTGTATATACCTAACAGTAGTTTGGTTTGTTTTTGTTGTTTTTGTCGTCCAGCAGCTGTGTCATTGACGGATGACCAAAAAATATGAAGACATTCTTCATCAGTCGGATATCATTTTTTATCTTATCTCCTATACATTTCCAGTGAAAAGTTTGGTAAGGTTAAAAAAACAACCTCGTGAAGACCGTGTATATTGCATATTAGGGTAGTAAGGTTCCTATATAAGTTTGGTAGGCGGATCTTATTTCAATACACGGTTAATAGTGTTGAGGAAAATTTTTAAAGGTTTCAACAAACGAAGAAATTGATGATGCGATTGCAATAAATTCATAAAACACAATCAAAGTTAACAAGTTGTTATTGTTGGCATTTGTTCTTGTATAGACTAATGAAAGTAAAGGTTCTTAGTACTAACGATATTGAAGGCTTCGTCATTTTGATAAAGCACTAGTTTAAATACCACATGTTAAGATAGTTGGAGAGATAAATTCGTTACATAGTGTGTTAGTGACCTGATATTTATATATATGAGGTTAGCAAATTCCATATAGGGATTCGAGCTATCCTCTCCCCCATATGGTTTTTACTGACCCAATTTATATCGTATTAGGTCACTAGCACACTATTTAACTAATAATATTATTACAAGAAAGCATTTGTTACAATACTTTCATTTGTATAGTCATTTAAAAAAAATGTTTCTTTCCTTTCACATCGTAACTGTGACATACCTTTACTAAAGAATGTGCTGATCATGAAAGACAAGCCAATAACAGACATTGCGAAGCAAAGGAAGAAGAAAAACATCAGTGTTGGATCAGAATTGGGGAGGACGCTTCCATGTGATCCAACCGGTACTGCCAGCAATACAGCAAATATCAGACATGCTATCACCATGTAGATCAACGCTGTAACAAACCATGATAACCAGTATATAATTGGGCTTAACCCCATCATCTTCATGGATTCCTAGAAATATATATAAGGACACACATAAAAATGGTTTTGTTCGCCCAAACTCTACCCAAAGGTAGAGACCATTGGTAGGTAGGTAGGTAGGCATTTTTTTTCTTTGGCAAAGATAAATTGAAGTCAGATGTTTTTGAGTCTTCATGCCTATCTGATTAAAAGAAAAACTTTTCGACATCAGGACAATAAAAGATTTTGAGTAGGCAGCTGTTTTCTGTGTAGATTATAGCAGGGTTAGGGCAAACGAATATATTTTTATGGCTTAAATCATATGCAATGACACACGGTGAATGAATTGAATTTTTCATCAATCTAAAGGGCTTATTCGCATTTCACCTTAACTGTCAAAATCATTATATTGAATTAATCCTATTTGGCCTTAGTACAAATTTTTAGGTAAAAAAGGATTAATTAAGGCGAAATGAGAACTTTTGTAAACAATTTAATTAAGTTATGTTTTGTTTTTATTGCAATTATTTGATATTTGGCAGGTTTGTGACCATAGGTACATTTTCCTTCAATACATGTAATGTAATATTAAGAAGATTTTGAGTATTTATGACCCTAAATGATAGTCTGGATGTGGTGTCATTATTTCTGTATCCTAAAATTTACTGGCATTTTTCTGCTTTCTTTTATTTTTGTCAATTATTTTCGATTTTGTTTATTCTGACAAATCATTTTATATCTTCATACAGTTTTTCACACTTTTCTTCGTTCTTTTTTTTTTCTTATACCCCCCTGGCTTTTTTATTGTTGTAAATTCTCATCCAAACCGCCCTATATTAAAATAAACAAAACGAAACTTGATAAACTTATTCCTATATACTTTCGCAAATTCACACATCATGGTTTTCACAAAAAACTTATTTTTGTCAGCTAAACTTTTCTTCCTGTCCAAATAAAGACATGAAAATGGAAACCAAGAATGCGAGTTCATTTGCAGAATATCTAACTCAAGATTTGTGAAAAAGGTCATTTATTCAGAATATCATAAAGCATTATATAACTGACAGTGATGGACAATTATGTCATCAAACAAAACTGAATAAATGACAACAATTGCAAAGGTGGGGAATAAATACCGCCACTCATCAATAAACAAATTACAAAAATAAACAAACAATTATATACAATCAACATATATATGATAGAATAATAATACTAAAACTTTTTAAAAAAAAAAGAGGGTGTAGGTGGGTG
Organism: Mytilus galloprovincialis; assembly: GCF_965363235.1. Taxonomy (NCBI): domain Eukaryota; kingdom Metazoa; phylum Mollusca; class Bivalvia; order Mytilida; family Mytilidae; genus Mytilus; species Mytilus galloprovincialis. The sequence continues at coordinate 49,114,982 of NC_134838.1, forward strand.
GGAAATTGAAAATCTTTACTTTTCTGGCAAAACAAAAATAGCGTCTAGTAGCATTCAGTGCAATTGCGATAATGCGGGCGCAACTTGACGCTTGTTGAAAGTTAGCATGCACTTTAACTTCATTGGTCAATTAAAATATTTGTGGCCAATGATAATTAGTATTGACCCTGATCATGCCATGACCATGCTGACCTTGACTGCCTGTAATCGAAAACTTGCATAATTCCTAGACAAAGACCATGGAAATTTTCGGTTTCTTATTACACCATTGATAAGAAATAAAACCTACACAAGTTGAAACAGTAGCCCATAAAGCTAAAATTTAGTGTATAAAAATTTTCTGCCAAAAATGTTTTTATTATAATAAAACTTATTTGATGTTGTCAGAAAGTTGATTTGGCAGTTGTTTTTTACTAGTTCAATTGAATGATAGCATTTGAGTTTGTCAGTTTTTATGGACTTCCTGTTTGTGAATTTGCATTGGAGTTTGGTATTTTTTCATACTTTTATGGTATATATGTTCCAGACCGTATGAGTATTTGGACCGTACGCGTACGGTCTGGCTTATATTAAGGAGTTGGTGAAGTTTATTAAATACAAATGCATATAACAGATCAACATAACGTAACTCTTAAATTGATATAAAAAAGTGCAATTGTAATTGAAATAAAAACTTTATATTTTATAACTATTTAACAAATTCATGCTAATTAAATCTGTAAATCTCTTGTATAAAGCATGTCGATCAGTAATAGTTAGCATTTATTGAATTAGATCACTGAAATTGAAGATATCGGAAGTAAACATAATGTGAGAGAACAACTGTTTTCGAATATTTAGCAACTTTACAAAAAAAAATGCAAATGCAAAGGAAGATGCATAAACTGCAAACATTTAAATGTAAAAAATATTACGTTACTTGTGGAAGCAAGCGTCACCTTGGCCGAGAGTCCCAAAATATATAGGATTCAGATATACAATTAAAAAACTATTTAATTTCAATTGTTCGTTCGTTCATTTAATCCATCTAATTGTAATAATAACAATTTGTAAAACTAAAAAAAAAGATTGTGATAAATGTTTGTTTAAATTTAACCCATATGATGACATTTGTGGTTAGCCCGTACTGGACCATACGCGTATACTCATATGGTCCGATTGTACGCGTATGGTCGGACCGTACGAGTATACGTATACGGTCCGGACCGTACGCGTACGGTCCAAAAACTCATGGTCTGGAACATATACATAGTACTTTGTTTTATTTATGTGTGTACGAATACGAATAAACTCATTGTTTTTTAAACACGTTTTTTAAATTAAATGAAATGATATGGAGATTGAGAAAAATAAATTTGGCTATATATAATATTAAAATACTTGTAAGTAATTTCTAAATGTTTTACCTTCAGTTTTCGTTCTTTTTCAAATATGATGTTCTTGGTTAGTTGTATTTCATATAAAATGAAACCAAGCATCAAGAAGAGAGGTAAGTTACTTTGGATGGCGGTCAATAGTGGATCTTCCACATAAGGAGGGTATGGCATCTTCTTAACGTGCATGATGACGTTATCAAACAAAATTGATTGGCCTGATTTCTTTTTGATAATAGCTTTGTCAACTTCAAATTGTAGCAGTAGAAATCCTGTTTCGACGTACCCTAGAATAGTGCATAGGATTATTGCAATGGTCATCATAAAAAACGAGACGAGGTTGATAGAATATTAAATTAAAATCAATGATTTCTTAGTCATTCGTCCGTTTGCCAGGTTTTTTTTTAATTGTTTGCAGTATACAAAAAAAATAACACACATGTATCTTATTTCAGAAATATTTGAGGAAAAAAATATTTTTAAGTGATACCAAAAATTTACCGATTTTATTAATTGGTTCAAATCTTTATATACAGATGAGTATTCTGAAAGATAAAATGTTTGAACAAAAATATTTGTTTTGTAAAAATATCAATTGTTTATGCATGTTTAGTTTGTTTATGTTGTGTTTTTCATCTTTGTTCGATTATGTAATGAACATTGCAAAACAGAATAATTAATATTTAGACATAGCTCAAAATCTGTATAGGGCAGTTATAAAACACACGTCTTAGATGTTTGCTTTGCATTGTTACGTTCTTTTTGGGGGACAATTTTCATCCCTTTCTTAAATGACGATGCAAAAAAATTGAGATTAATTGTCATTTATGTATTTGCAACCTACAACAAGAAAGACGTACTCACCCGGTGGTCCGCCATCGTCATCCTTATTTCTGGGACTAGTTGTCTGTGCAAAGGCGTATGTTAACCTTGTACGCCATTTATCACTTGGTTTAACTGGAGAAACTCGAAGATCATACTTCACATTTGCATCTGATAGATTGCTCTTAAACACTACAGCTCCCCAAACATTTTTCGGGTAAAGATTATGATGGTCGAGTAGGTCTTTTTCGGTATCAAATCCTATAACATTAATGTAATCGTCTTATATTTCTAATACCAAAACATATAACAGGCTATTATTTGAACTTATTTTTTTAATTATGGAATTTGCATAATTTCTTGTGCTTGAATTTTTTTTATAAATTTCATGTTTATTTGGTAATATAATTTTTTGAGTGGTTCATAACACTTTCCATACAATGTATTTTGTAAAGATAGTGTTGTGTGCGAAATAGTACATTCTATTGAAAATGTACTATCTTTTTTTATAATAGAAACTGTTGTGCGCAGCGCAGAACACTAAAGTACAGAATAAACATGGAATTTATTAAAAATTTCAAGCACAAGAAATTATGCAAATTCCATAATTTAAAATAATTCCAACTTCAAATAATAGCCTGTAATGTATCAATAATTTTTTTTTCGAAGTTTACATCTTTCTATTTATATATAAATGCATGCCATGTTTTATGTCGCATTATTTTGCAGAATTTTTGCGAATATCTCAAATCATTTTACATTGAATTTACTATTGAAATTTTATTGTTCTTCTTTGCTTATACATGTATATCATTATTTTTTTTTAAATATTTCTATGAAAATTAAACAAAATTGGTATCGTCATAACTAAATATCATTATGAAGACCACCTAAATTGTCTCAACATAACACAATTCATTTCCATTTTAACTTATACTATAGATTGATAACAGCAATATGTCGGACTAGATCTATAATGATGGACGATCGACGTTTTTATATGCCCCCGTAACTAAAATCATGTCGATATTGGCATGTTAACAGTTTTTCGACGATTATACTGTCAAATGATGGTAGATTATTTTGTGTCTCCTGTGCTTTCAATAAATCAAAAACGTTAGGGAAGAAAATGATTTCGTCAGTTAGTAAAGCTTTCTCGTGTTATACAAATATTCGTTAACTCAAAATTAAAATGAAGAATAAAATTGAAGTTTAATCTTTTAAATTTTTTTTTAAAACACATAAATTGTCACTTTGATATTTAACTTTTTTTTTAAATAAACTAGACAATTATGACTAAATTACCTTTAATACCAATATTTGTAAGATTGATATTCTGTGCTATAAGTGAGTTCTCCACCTCCATCATAACATCTCTGATTACAGTATTATTCGGAGCAAACAAAATTTCTCTTCGGGTGTAAACAATTGTGTTTAAGCCACTTTCGGAGAAGTTTGAATTTTTCCATATTGTATCTTGTGGATAGTCAGTCGGATCAACAAGAAGGCGTATAAGTACCAAGATTATTCCAAAAAATAAAGGCAACAATATCTCAAAAACCGTAACACAGATTTTACGTTTTTGTAACGTCCAGTTCTTCCACATTAATAATAAAAACTGACCACCCGAAGCCATCACTCAAAACTTATCTGAAATGTAAATTATATATATATCAGCTAAATTTTCTATTCATTTTAAAGATTTCTTTGTATTTCAAGGGATAACTGTTGGCGCAATTAAACCCAAGCACAAATTAAACCAATGGTAAAGTCCGTAAGTTGCATTACTTATAAGTTAATGATTCATTTATTTTATGCTTTTAATGAATAATCTACTCTTAATGTGTCCACATACTTTAGCAACTTTTAGCTCTGAACACATCTGGTTGAAGTTTGCGTCGCTCGGAAAAAACAAAAATTATTTAACATCGGTTCGCCTAGCTTTAAATACTTTTTTTTTCAAAATCTTCTATACCTTTCCTAAATAGCTGAATTGAATTATCGTCTCCAAAGTGCTATATTCTTCGTTGATTCATATGGGGAATGAAGGACGATGACCTATCAATATCTCTATTAATATACACACAAAAAATATTATTACGAAACTATCTGAACAAACAATTCAATAACCATAGGAAGTATAAAGTACTTGCACCGTTTGACAGGGAAAACTTCTGAAATATATTACGAAAGTTTTGTAAGTTTACCAAGGTATATCTGACCATTGAAATATAATACTACCATGATCTGACATCAATTTCGAAATTGCTTTGAGATATAACGAAAGTGATGTCAGTTATACTTGACAAACAATACGAAAGCGCTGTAATTTATATCTAACATCAATTACAAAAAGTTGTCAGTTAATTATAAGGTCTTGCTTACGGACACAATTCATTGCTCTGCATGCAACGACAGTATGTATACATGAAGACTAACACTGCACGTTCATTACATCTCGAATTAAGCAACAAGTCGAGGTTCTATTTTACTTATCATTTACGATTATCTAATAACAATATTTTTTCATTTTCCAGTTTTTAGTTTAAACTTATACTACATAAATATATAGATTACCTCCTAAATATTGAATTCCGCTTGCTGAAGGTGTGCACTCTGAAGATTCTGAAAAAGATCAGGTAAATTGTATTGATAAATCAATGCTAGATATTTGAAGCATAAAAGAGATACGTGAAAATGTTGCGTAGCAACCATTTTTACATCTGATATATTGTCTGTGCAGTTCATTACTTCATATATATAAAAACTATAAAGACCGTTGACAAATAGAAATATAGAAATAGAAACGCATTCTACAAAAGCTAGGGTTATAAAAGGTTCATGATAATTAAGATGTCTGTATAAAATTACTTAATATACAGTTAATGTACAATGTTCATTGTTACAAAAATAGGTAACAGGTATTTGATTCATAATACATTGAGTGGGTTGAATTGTTCTTGCAAGGTATGAACATATCTTATTTCATTCCTATGTTGCTTGAAAATTTACCTACGTATTTTTTTTATCAATTATTACAGTTCAGAAGTATTGCACATACAACTGCATAACCTACATAAACTATATCCATATACAGTTAAGGGGTCAACTTTACCTTCGAATATAAAAATCCGTGTTATTATTTAAGTACGGTTATAATCAATGACACAATGACATGCAGTTTTGACTCAGAAAAAAATAAATAGATCATTCTGTCACAAATAAAGGCAACAGTAGTATACTGCTGTTCGAAATTCATAAATCGATTGAGAAAACACAAATCCGGGTAACAAACTAAAATTGAGGGAAACACATCAAATATTAGAGGAGAACAACGAAACAACAGAAACACTAAAATACAGAAACGAACTATAAGATAACAACTGCCATTTTCTCCTGACTTGGAAACAAGGAAATTAAAAAAAGATGATTCGTCCTAAATTACACGCAACAACGGCTAATACTGTAAATTTGATTAGATAAAGGTCATTCAACAAAGAAAACTGAAGGGAAGACATTCCAAAGTTGGTTCGCATAAAAAGAAAACCATTGACATTAGTCTCTGAATGGTTATATTAAGGTGTAAAATGGGGGATTTCGAGACAAATGCCTGTGATAAAAGTTATATTTCAAAATATACAAATAACAATAGTAGTCTACGCTTCTATGCTGGCATGAACATTTTATGAATTGAGAATTTTGTACCAAGGGAAGATATGCAGTAATGTAGAAAATAAAGGCAGTAGTAGTATACCGCTGTCCAAAAGGCATAAATCAATTAAATAAAAAACAAATTCCGGTTACAAGCTCAAACCGAGGGAAACGCATCAACTATAAGAGGAAAACAAACGAACAACAGAAACACTGTAGTGCAATAAAAACAAACATAGAAACATACTATTAAATAACAACTGCCATATGATATTCCTGACTTGGTACAGGACATTCTAAGAAAGAATGGTGGGTCGAACCTGTTTTATGACTAGCCATACCTCCCGTTTTTATATGACAACGTTAACAAATATAGCTAAAATGACAACGTGTCAGGAATACAATACAAACAAACGTAAGAACACTCAGCCCCAAACTATGTATATATAATTGAAATTGATTAAAATACGGTCAATTTTCATGAGATATAAACATCGGATGATGTATAAAGAAGGTACTACTTTCACATAGTCTATTTTGATGGTGGTCGTTAAAAAGAGGGAAATAAGTTATATGTTTAAGCTTTAAATTTTCAAATTGAATACACCATATTGATTTTGTGAAATTCATTCATATGTAACTGATGATTTTAAAAATATAAATTTCAACATTCAAATACACATTTTTATCATGTAATCTCAAAGTGAGCTTCATGCAGACTTCTTAAAGGCTTTTTGTGTTCCTTTTTTTTTTGACAAATGTATAGGTATCTTCAATAAGATTGAATTAAACAATTTGAATAGTTTGATTGAATCAAATCGGCGTATTTCTATGTTGAAAATGGCGTAAAGAAGAACGTAGCTTTGGTTCCATGCAAAACTGCCGTGTTTTTTACCAGGAACATAGACAGGTATGGATTTCTCTAGAGTGAGTCCTACTAACTGACCTTCGTGTATATCTTAAACGAATGGTTTATCTTTTGTTGTAAGACATACCAACACAAGTATGTTTAGTTTAGACATATTTTATCGCCTATAAACTATACAAAATTGGCAAGACACATGTTTTAAACTTATTTATGTCTTTTCCTAAAGAATTTTGCTAATTCAAACATCTATCGGTGCCCATTAAGTTAAACAAAAAGGGAAATTTAGTTGGCTTATAATTTTTGAAGACAAAATGGCAATTAAGTTAATTATTAACGTATCAAAAACGAAATTACAGGGTTATCATTATGTCTCTAGGTATATGTAACTTCAATTGTATTTTCAATGTCAACGATGCTTGTTAGTGAAGACACGATACCAATTATATCATCGTGATTTATTCCTCATTTTACCCAATAGTTAAATAAATGGTTTCGTGAAACACAACACAGAAAATTATACAGCGAAGGGTCTGAAATGATATATAGAGTTGACGTCTTTCATCACAATTTACAGTAAATCGATGACACAATTGTGTGTTTTGATTTCATAGACATAGTCTTAGAACAAATTATAATGACTACCACAGAAATAGAACATTGTCGATAGACATAGTCTTAGAACAAATTATATGATTACCCCAGAAATAGAATATTGTCGATAAACATACACTCACGAACGCAGAGTGGACCTGCTTATTTGTTAACCACAAGAACAGCATTGTGTATCCCAATTAAAGGATATATAAGAGATCCCATAATTATTATAAACAATACTGACCTACCAGATGAATTAAAGGTGTGTTTTAATCCAAATGAAATGCACAAATCAATGTTTTTTAGTTATAATATTTGGCCAATAAACAGGAAAGGGAACTATTACGAAACATGAATTTTCTATCACGTTTATGTTCATATGGCTATAAAGCGATAAATTGGAATTTACAATCTCAAAATTTATCGTTGTTAAATAAAACTCCTGATAAGAGAAGCCTTCAATAAACTTCACCTATATACCTGAAGATATCAGTACATGTACACGTTGGTATTGTGTGTCCAACATTTAATTAAGGCAAACCCTATGAAGCAACTGATATAACGTCTTATATAAATATGCATCGATTTTTTTTTAAGAATGTAAAAAACATAATCATTTTACTCAAAGGAAACTGTAATATTGATGACTAGATATTACTGTCTTCATTATTCCTATTTTTATTAGAACCGGCCTTCATGAGTAATTAATCCAATCTAATTAAAATACAGATCATGTGTCAAAGCTTAGCTTACGATCTATTGTACTTTTCATTTTAAAACTTTCGATATCCTCTGGTTTTGTCGGATTAAAATACACCTTCAAAATTTTGAAGGCTGAAATTTCATTGGTTGAATTGAAAATTACAAGAACGGAAACTTAAAAGCAGCATTGTCCGATCTTTGTACTATTAACTGTTATAATATTATAAATTGCCAAACGAATCAAATTTTAATATGACATAAGCAGATGTTGAACACAAGATATGTAATTTAATCAGACTGTAATCAACTGGCTGTGTATTGTTATATTTTCAAGGATAAGCAGTATAAACAAACTCGTCATAGATAATACGATTAAAATATTAAACGTCAAACGTGTGTTTTGTCTACAAAAGACTCATCAGTAACGCTCAAATAAAAAAGTAAAAACGGCCATTAAGTACGAATTTGGAGAGCAAATGAGGTCTCAAATTCCGAATTGTTTTGCCAAATAAATTTAGGGTAATCTATTTCTGGGGTAGAAAAAATCCTCTAAGTTCTTCGAAAAATTATAAATTTTGTAAACAGTTAATTTATAATACTATCATATCAATGATAAATCATGTCGGCATCAAAGTGCTGAGTACTAGACTGGTGATATTCTTTCTCCACCATGCAGCAGTGGCATCGACTATGTGGTTGTAAATAAACTCATCAAAGATAACCGGTAATGTTATAAACCAACTCCGTAAATTATTGCCTTAATGTCTAGTAAAATCAGTGCCTATGAATAACAACAAGTTAGTCACGGTAAATGTTCATTATACATGTATAATACCAGTAATTACGAAACTACACGAAATTAAAAGATAGCTGACCGTCAGTCTCAGGGACCACAAGAAGATATCAGATTTGTCTTGTCACGATTGTAACAGACATTGCATTACTGAATGTTTCAACACATAAAACTGTTTTGTTTTGCCAAATTGTAATTTAAAAAAGAAATATAATAAAATTGCGAATAATTTTTTTAAATTATGCCTGAAACCAATGGTTTTCATTAGAAAACAACACGATGTAAAATTTAGACTAACTAAAAATTTGTCGAGCTTGGTACTATGTATCCAATTTCATGTATATTGAAAATGCATTGCCTTTATTTTGTGAATAATAAAAACTTAAGTCGGGCTTGAAAAATTAGTATGTTTAACTAAATAATAGATAGATTAAACTTTATATACCATAATTATATTGTCATATAACTTGATTTAGGATGTATTCAATGTTATCTCCTTATCCTTCTTAACAATCAACTGGTCCATATATGTACCCTCGATCTTTTATAATAGACTTATTTTATTGAAATTTATCTCTATGGTTAGGACATAATGTAAACTTGAACAAATCAAAGTATTATAGACAACTGAAAAATACTTTTCTGACATCGGACTCAGACTTCGAATGTTTTTTGCTCTTTAATCGGGTTGTTAGTCTCTTTGACAGATTCCTTTTTCAATTTCATACTATAAACTTAAATAAATTCCCAAACAGTTTCGATGTAAAGATGAAACAAAGAAGCACAAAACACTACAGCGTCTTGTCATGTCATGGTTTTATAGCATAATCGCAAAAAGTCTATCCATTCTATCTTTGAAATACAGTTTACAAAACCAGAACTGTTCAAAACTTTCAAAAGTCGATCATTTTCATCCACCAAATGCTTCATTTCAAGGTATATAGAAAAGGGTTAGGATAATTTTTGTATAGTCAGTTTATGTTAAACTTTTGAATTGTGGATGGGATGGCCCTTAGAGGTAGGTAGATGAACTTAGTCTTTTTCTAACATTTAGCCTGGTTCGTTTACGATATTCGTCCGTTTTTTTTTTTGTTTTTTTTTAAATTGGGAGGGGAATTGGTGGTGTAGCGGTGAAGTGTATTCCATATACCAGAAAGGGCTACGAGTTTACGTGCAGCAAACTAAAGCTATCTGTATTTTATTTTTATTTGAAGGGCCAATAATATTTCTCTAACGTATTCAAATGCTAATTTTTTTTATCATTTGCATATAAAAGCTAAAAATTCGAAAGCTCATGAAATATTATACTTCAAGAGCGCAAGAACCAAAACGGCCAATACACAAGGCACACAGATCTCTGTTACAATGTATGAGTGATGTTGGTTTTTGATCGACGAAGCAGCGAAACACTGTCTGTACTCTTGTTGAAGAACTACTAGTTTACTATAGCTGATATAAGGCAGCAACATCATAGACACTTATTATGTTATTCTACAGCCTTAGAAAATCGCTGATATAACGTAAGCCTCTTATAGACTAGAGTGACAATTAATATGAGGCAACAACAGCTTATGAAGGATGGGTTTATATATTATAAATGTTCAACATACCTTGCAAAAAAATGAAATCCTGTGTAACAAAATATATGTATACTTCAACATTGTATATACATTATGTTTGTTTATTACAAATATT